>NW_026906274.1:0-98000 GCF_033807715.1 Cololabis saira | reverse complement strand
CGCTAACAGGACCGCTAACGGGACCGCTAACGGGATCGCTAACAACCGCTAGCGGAACCGCTAACAGGATCGCTAACGGAATCGCTAACTGAACCGCTAACGGGACCGCTAACGGGATCGCTAACAACCGCTAGCGGAACCGCTAACGGGACCGCTAACGGGGTCGCTAACTGGACCGCTAACGGGATCGCTAACTGGACCGCTAACGGGACCGCTAACGGGACCGCTAACGGGATCGCTAACGGAATCGCTAACTGAACCGCTAACGGGACCGCTAACCGAGCCGCTAACGGGATCGCTAACGGGATCGCTAACAACCGCTAACGGGACCTCTAACGGGATTGCTAACAGGACCGCTAACGGGGTCGCTAACTGGACCGCTAACGGGATCGCTAACTGGACCGCTAACGGGACCGCTAACGGGATCGCTAACAGGACCGCTAACAGAACCGCTAACGGGACCGCTAACACCAATAACATTACCATCCCATAATAAACACCTACCATCCCATAATAACACTAACATCCCATAATAACACTAACATCCTATAAAAACACCTGCCATCCCATAATAACACTAACATCCTATAAAAACACCTGCCATCCCATAATAACACTAACATCCTATAAAAACACCTGACATCCCATAATAACACTAACATCCTATAAAAACACCTGTCATCCCATAATAACACTAACATCCTATAAAAACACCTGACATCCCATAATAACACTAACATCCTATAAAAACACCTGACATCCCATAATAACACCTATCGTGTGTGTGTGTGTGTGTGTGTGTGTGTGTGTGTGTGTGTTCATCTAAGGTTAAAAGGTCAGGGTTCAGATTTCTCCATTTTCCAGGTTATACTATGAAGTCTGTACTGAGTGAGTCATGTGACCAGTTCTGGGTCAGTCTAATCAGTCAACAGCTGAGCTCTGGTTGCTAGGGGCAACAAGAACCTGATACAGAGGGAGCGGGAATGACTCAGCTGGATTTTTGGTTGTGACAAACCTGAAATCACTCCACTTTGCGCTCAAACCGTAGCTCTTAGCAGAAAAACGAAAACATTTTGAGAAACAGAGAACCTACCAGATTATCTAAATGTTATTTTCATACAGATATTCCTTAAAATGTGTTAGTAACGGCAATTCGAAAACAAAAATGAGATTTTTTTTAAGAAAACTTCATTTAACATGGGAGTCAATGAAGAGAGAGACAGGAACTGGCGTGTCTGTTGGCTCCCCCGTTAAAATTTTGTGCACACCACGCCTGTCAAAGTCACATTTTATAAATCACAACACCTATGTCTATATTCTGACCAAAAATTATCTGTCTACCTTTTACGGTTTGGCCGTGACCTCGAGTTACAAATAAGAAATCATGTTTTTTTTTCAGTGTAACTACACTCTAGCAAACTGACTCCCGTGCTCTAGATTTGAAAAAAAGTGATTTCCAGTCCTCGCTTGAGGGCTCATATCTTGAAAAGTGTACATTTTAGGAAAAAACAGTTTCGGGTTTGGAGAGAGAAGAGAAGTTTTCCTCCGTTTTGAAGTTTGAATGACGTTTCTACGTCCAAGTATGAGAAAGATACGTGACTCAGAAAAAAGGTGATTTTTGTCTTTTTTTCTCAACATTTTCCCATCCGCTTATAATGGCGCCATTGAAATGCATGGGAAAATCTTCCCCATTAGTTTGGAAATTTGGAAATGTTTTTGCACTTCGTGCAAAAACTATTCGTGCCATCGTTCTGAAAATCCACAGGACTGTAGTTAAATTCAGGGCCTACAACTTTCTAAATCGGTTCAGAATTTTTCGAGTAACGGTGTGCGAGTGGTGAGGCCCCAAACTTCACGCAATGCGTTCCGGATGGGGCAAAAAGCGCACGTTTGTGCACGTTGCGCAAAAACGTGCACGCCAATCGCTAATAAAAGTCATACCCATCGATTCCCGATTAAGGCGCACGTTTCTACGTTTTTACTTTTCGCGTTTTCTCAAAGCTGTAGGAGGAGTAGCCGGACAAAGTTTTTACGGAAGAATATATAAATAATAATAAGCCTGAGCAATAGTATGAGTGCCTCGTGCTGCGCACGAGGCACTCCTCCTCCATTGAGCTTGCGCAGCTCAATGGAGGAGGCGTGCCACGTGGCGCAGCCGTGGCACTAACTAGACAAAATTCCCGGGAAATTTTGAAGTGCCACGGACTACTGCCGGATGATCGCGGTATGCACCCATGAAGGTCAAGGACTCGATACTTGGTCATTTGACACCACCCATGACTCTCTATGTCAAACCATTCAAAAGATATTGGACTATAACGTATCGGCCAATCAGAAGAAGGGGCGTGGCTAATTTGCACCAATGAGGGTCAGGGACTCGATACTTAGTCATTTGACACCACCCATGTCTCTGTATGTCAAACCATTCAAAAGATATTGGACTTTAACGTATCAGCCAATCAGAAGAAGGGGCGTGGCTAATTTGCACCAATGAGGGTCAGGGACTCGATACTTGGTCATTTGACACCACCCATGTCTCTGTATGTCAAACCATTCAAAAGATATTGGACTATAACGTATCGGCCAATCAGAAGAAGGGGCGTGGCTAATTTGCACCAATGAGGGTGAGGGACTCCATACTTAGTCATTTGACACCACCCATGTCTCTGTATGTCAAACCATTCAAAAGATATTGGACTTTAACGTATCAGCCAATCAGAAGAAGGGGCGGGGCTAATTTGCACCAATGAGGGTCAGGGACTCGATACTTAGTCATTTGACACCACCCATGTCTCTGTATGTCAAACCATTCAAAAGATATTGGACTTTAACGTATCAGCCAATCAGAAGAAGGGGCGTGGCTAATTTGCACCAATGAGGGTCAGGGACTCGATACTTAGTCATTTGACACCACCCATGTCTCTGTATGTCAAACCATTCAAAAGATATTGGACTATAACGTATCGGCCAATCAGAAGAAGGGGCGTGGCTAATTTGCACCAATGAGGGTCAGGGACTCGATACTTAGTCATTTGACACCACCCATGTCTCTGTATGTCAAACCATTCAAAAGATATTGGACTTTAACGTATCAGCCAATCAGAAGAAGGGGCGGGGCTAATTTGCACCAATGAGTGTCAGGGGCTCGATACTTAGTCATTTGATACCACCCGTGAGTCTCTATGTCAAACCATTCAAAAGATATTGGACTATAACGTATCGGCCAATCAGAAGAAGGGGCGGGGCTAATATGTATATATAATATACAAATGTAAATATTTATATGTATAATAATAATAATATACATATATATCCCATGAACCTGTCCCCAGCAGGACTGGGGATCATGTAAGGTCAAAAGGTCAGGGTTCAGATTCCTCCATTATCCAAGGTAAAGTATTATGAAGTCTGCATTGAGTGGGTCATGTGACTAGTTCTGGGTCACATGACCCGGAAGTATGGTAGTGTATATTGTATTGGAATGACTCAGCTAGTTCTTCGGATTTGACTAGCCTCAAATAACTTCACCTTGTAATCAAACTGTAGCTCCTAGCAGAAAAACAAAGACATCGTGAGAGAGACAGAACCCGGAAGATTCTGACAATCTTAATTTTATTCAGATATTCCTTAAAATGTGTTAGTAACGGCAATTCGAAAACAAAAATGAGATTTTTTTGAAGAAAACGTTATTTAACATTGCAGTGAATGGAGAAGGAGACAGGAATTGGCATGGCTCTTAGTCTCCCCGTTTAAATTTTGTGCACACCACGCATGTCAAAGTCACATTTTAAGAATACCAAAATGTATGTCTACATTCTGACCAAAAATTATCTGTCCAGCTTTTACGGTTCGGCCGTGAGGTCGAGTTACAAATAAAAATTATGGTCATTTTTTCAGGGTTCTGCTCACTCTGATCAATTAAAACCTCCACTCTAGATTTGAAAAAGGGGGTTTTTTAGTCCTCGCTTGAAGGCTCATATCTTGAAAAGTGTACATTTTAGGAAAAAACAGTCCGGGGTTTAGAGAGAGAAGAGAAGTTTTCCTCCGTTTTGAAGTTTGAATGACGTTTCTACGTGCAAGTATGAGAAAGATAGGTGACTCAGAAAAAAGGTGATTTTTTTTTTTTTTTTAACCTTCACCGGACATTTCACACCCACAGTGTGAAATGCTGCCCCATACAAATACATGGGAAAATCTTCCCCATTAGTTTGGAAATTTGGAAATGTTTTTGCACTTCGTGCAAAAACTACTCGTGCCATCGTTCTGAAAATCCAGAGGACTGTAGTTAAATTCAGGGCCTACAACTTTCTAAATCGGTTCAGAATTTTTCGAGTAACGGTATGCGAGTGGTGAGGCCCCAAAGTTCACACAATGCGTTCCGGATGGGGCAAAAAGCGCACGTTTGTGCACGTTGCGCAAAAACGTGCACGCCAATCGCTAATAAAAGTCATACCAATTGATTCCCGATTAAGTCGCACGTTTCTACGTTTTTACTTTTTGAGTTTTCTCAAAGCTGCGCAACTAGTTACGCGCCGAAGTTTATACGGAAGAATATGGAATAATAATAATAAATAACTAGACCAAAATTCCCGGGAAATTTTGAAGTGCCACGGACTACTGCCGGATGATCGCGGGATGCACCCATGAAGGTCAAGGACTCGATACTTAGTCATTTGACACCACCCATGACTCTCTATGTCAAACCATTCAAAAGATATTGGACTATAACGTATCGGCCAATCAGAAGAAGGGGCGTGGCTAATTTGCACCAATGAGGGTCAGGGACTCGATACTTAGTCATTTGACACCACCCATGTCTCTGTATGTCAAACCATTCAAAAGATATTGGACTTTAACGTATCAGCCAATCAGAAGAAGGGGCGGGGCTAATTTGCACCAATGAGGGTCAGGGACTCGATACTTAGTCATTTGACACCACCCATGTCTCTGTATGTCAAACCATTCAAAAGATATTGGACTTTAACGTATCAGCCAATCAGAAGAAGGGGCGTGGCTAATTTGCACCAATGAGGGTCAGGGACTCGATACTTAGTCACTTGACACCACCCATGTCTCTGTATGTCAAACCATTCAAAAGATATTGGACTATAACGTATCGGCCAATCAGAAGAAGGGGCGTGGCTAATTTGCACCAATGAGGGTCAGGGACTCGATACTTAGTCATTTGACACCACCCATGTCTCTGTATGTCAAACCATTCAAAAGATATTGGACTTTAACGTATCAGCCAATCAGAAGAAGGGGCGGGGCTAATTTGCACCAATGAGGGTCAGGGACTCGATACTTAGTCATTTGACACCACCCATGTCTCTGTATGTCAAACCATTCAAAAGATATTGGACTTTAACGTATCAGCCAATCAGAAGAAGGGGCGGGGCTAATTTGCACCAATGAGGGTCAGGGGCTCGATACTTAGTCATTTGATACCACCCGTGAGTCTCTATGTCAAACCATTCAAAAGATATTGGACTATAACGTATCGGCCAATCAGAAGAAGGGGCGGGGCTAATATGTATATATAATATACAAATGTAAATATTTATATGTATAATAATAATAATATACATATATATCCCATGAACCTGTCCCCAGCAGGACTGGGGATCATGTAAGGTCAAAAGGTCAGGGTTCAGATTCCTCCATTATCCAAGGTAAAGTATTATGAAGTCTGCATTGAGTGGGTCATGTGACTAGTTCTGGGTCACATGACCCGGAAGTATGGTAGTGTATATTGTATTGGAATGACTCAGCTAGTTCTTCGGATTTGACAAGCCTCAAATAACTTCACCTTGTAATCAAACTGTAGCTCCTAGCAGAAAAACAAAGACATCGTGAGAGAGACAGAACCCGGAAGATTCTGACAATCTTAATTTTATTCAGATATTCCTTAAAATGTGTTAGTAACGGCAATTCGAAAACAAAAATGAGATTTTTTTGAAGAAATTTTTTTTAACATTGCAGTGAATGGAGAGAGAGACAGGAATTGGCATGGCTCTTAGTCTCCCCGTTTAAATTTTGTGCACACCACGCCTGTCAAAGTCACATTTTAAGAATACCAAAAGGTATGTCTACATTCTGACCAAAAATTACCTGTCCAGCTTTTACGGTTGGCCGTGAGGTCGAGTTACAAATAAAAATTATGATCATTTTTTCAAGGTTCTGCTCACTCTGATCAATTAAAACCTCCACTCTAGATTTGACAAAGAGTGATTTTCAGTCCTCGCTTGAAGGCTCATATCTTGAAAAGTGTACATTTTAGGAAAAAACAGTCCGGGGTTTAGAGAGAGAAGAGAAGTTTTCCTCCGTTTTGAAGTTTGAATGACGTTTCTACGTGCAAGTATGAGAAAGATACGTGACTTGGAAAAAAGGTGAATTTTGTCTTTTTTTTCTCAACATTTTCCCATCCGCTTTGAATGGCGCCATTGAAATGCATGGGAAAACAGTTCCCCATTAGTTTGGAAATTTGGAAATGTTTTTGCACTTCGTGCAAAAACTATTCGTGCCATCGTTCTGAAAATCCAGAGGACTGTAGTTAAATTCAGGGCCTACAACTTTCTAAATCGGTTCAGAATTTTTCGAGTAACGGTATGCGAGTGGTGAGGCCCCAAAGTTCACGCAATGCGTTCCGGATGGGGCAAAAAGCGCACGTTTGTGCACGTTGCGCAAAAACGTGCACGCCAATCGCTTATAAAAGTCATACCAATTGATTCCCGATTAAGTCGCACGTTTCTACGTTTTTACTTTTTGAGTTTTCTCAAAGCTGTGCGACTAGTTACGCGCCGAAGTTTATACGGAAGAATATGGAATAAATAATAAGCCTGAGCAATAGTATTAGTGCCTCGTGCTGCGCACGAGGCACTCCTCCTCCATTGAGCTTGCGCATCTCAATGGAGGAGGCGTGCCACGTGGCGCAGCCGTGGCACTAATAATAAGCCTGAGCAATAGTATGAGTGCCTCGTGCTGCGCACGAGGCACTCCTCCTCCATTGAGCTTGCGCATCTCAATGGAGGAGGCGTGCCACGTGGCGCAGCCGTGGCACTAATAATAAATAAGCCTGAGCAATAGTATGAGTGCCTCGTGCTGCGCACGAGGCACTCCTCCTCCATTGAGCTTGCGCAGCTCAATGGAGGAGGCGTGCCACGTGGCGCAGCCGTGGCACTAATAATAAGCCTGAGCAATAGTATGAGTGCCTCGTGCTGCGCACGAGGCACTCCTCCTCCATTGAGCTTGCGCAGCTCAATGGAGGAGGCGTGCCACGTGGCGCAGCCGTGGCACTAACTAGACAAAATTCCCGGGAAATTTTGAAGTGCCACGGACTACTGCCGGATGATCGCGGGGCTTATTTGCACCCATGAAGGTCAAGGACTCGATACTTAGTCATTTGACACCACCCATGACTCTCTATGTCAAACCATTCAAAAGTTATTACAGAAAATATGTAATAGGCTAATAGAACCGCTAACAAGACCGCTAACGGGACCGCTAACAGGATAGCTAACAGAACCGCTAACGGAACCTCTAACGGGATCGCTAACTGAACCGCTAACGGTATCGCTAAAGGGATCGCTAACGGGACCGCTAACGGGACCGCTAACCGAGCCGCTAACGGAATCGCTAACCGAGCCGCTAACAACCGCTAACGGAACCGCTAACGGAACCGCTAACGGAACCGCTAACGGGACCGCTAACGGGACCGCTAACGGGACCGCTAATGGAACCGCTAACGGGACCGCTAACCGAGCCGCTAACGGAATCGCTAACCGAGCCGCTAACAACCGCTAACGGAACCGCTAACGGAACCGCTAACGGGACCGCTAACGGGACCGCTAACGGGACCGCTAATGGGATCGCTAACGGAACCGCTAACGGGACCGCTAACTGGACCGCTAACGGGACCGCTAACGGGACCGCTAACGGGATCGCTAACGGGATCGCTAACGGAGCCGCTAATGGGGTCGCTAACGGGACCGCTAACAACCGCTAACGAAACCGCTAACAGAACCGCTAACAGAACCGCTAACTGAACCGCTAACGGGATCGCTAACGGGATCGCTAACGGGACCGCTAACCGAGCCGTTAACGGAATCGCTAACCGAGCCGCTAACAACCGCTAACGGGACCGCTAACGGGACCGCTAACGGGACCGCTAATGGGATCGCTAACGGAACCGCTAACGGGACCGCTAACGGGACCGCTAACGGGACCGCTAACGGGACCGCTAACTGGACCGCTAACGGGACCGCTAACGGGATCGCTAACGGGATCGCTAACGGAGCCGCTAATGGGGTCGCTAACGGGACCGCTAACAACCGCTAACGAAACCGCTAACAGTACCGCTAACAGAACCGCTAACTGAACCGCTAACGGGATCGCTAACGGGATCGCTAACGGGACCGCTAACCGAGCCGTTAACGGAATCGCTAACCGAGCCGCTAACAACCGCTAACGGGACCGCTAACGGGACCGCTAACGGGACCGCTAACGGGACCGCTAACGGAACCGCTAACGGAACCGCTAACGGGACCGCTAACGGGACCGCTAACGGGACCGCTAACGGGACCGCTAACGGGACCGCTAACGGGACCGCTAACGGGACCGCTAACGGGATCGCTAACGGAGCCGCTAATGGGGTCGCTAATGGGGTCGCTAACAACCGCTAACGGAACCGCTAACAGGACCGCTAACAGAACCGCTAACTGAACCGCTAACGGGATCGCTAACGGGACCGCTAACCGAGCCGCTAACGGAATCGCTAACTGAGCCGCTAACAACCGCTAACGGGACCGCTAACCGAGCCGTTAACGGAATCGCTAACCGAGCCGCTAACAACCGCTAACGGGACCGCTAACGGGACCGCTAACGGGACCGCTAACGGGACCGCTAACGGAACCGCTAACGGAACCGCTAACGGGACCGCTAACGGGACCGCTAACGGGACCGCTAACGGGACCGCTAACGGGACCGCTAACGGGATCGCTAACGGAGCCGCTAATGGGGTCGCTAATGGGGTCGCTAACAACCGCTAACGGAACCGCTAACAGGACCGCTAACAGAACCGCTAACTGAACCGCTAACGGGATCGCTAACGGGACCGCTAACCGAGCCGCTAACGGAATCGCTAACTGAGCCGCTAACAACCGCTAACGGAACCGCTAACGGGACCGCTAACGGGACCGCTAACGGGATCTCTAACGGGACCGCTAACGGGACCGCTAACATGATCGCTAACGGGATCGCTAACGGGACCGCTAACCGAGCCGCTAACGGGATTGCTAACGGGATCGCTAACAACCGCTAACGGGACCGCTAACGGGATTGCTAACGGGATCGCTAACAACCGCTAACGGGACCGCTAACGGGATTGCTAACGGGATCGCTAACAACCGCTAACGGGACCGCTAACGGGATTGCTAACGGGATCGCTAACAACCGCTAACGGGACCGCTAACGGGACCGCTAACGGGGTCGCTAACTGGACCGCTAACGGGGTCGCTAACTGGACCGCTAACGGGATCGCTAACAGGACCGCTAACAGAACCGCTAACGGGACCGCTAACACCAATAACACTACCATCCCATAATAAACACCTACCATCCCATAATAACACTAACATCCTATAAAAACACCTGCCATCCCATAATAACGCTAAAAACCTTAAAAAAAACACCTGCCATCCCATAATAACACTAACATCCTATAAAAACACCTGCCATCCCATAATAACACTAACATCCTATAAAAATAAAATGGGGATCATGTAAGGTCAGGGTTCAGATTCCTCCATTATCCAAGGTAAAGTATTATGAAGTCTGCATTGATGTGTCATGTGACCAGTTCTGGGTCACATGACCCGGAAGTATGGTAGTGTATATTGTATTGGAATGACTCAGCTAGTTTTTTGGATTTGACAAGCCTCAAATAACTTCACCTTGTAATCAAACTGTAGCTCCTATCAGAAAAACAAAGACATCGTGAGAGAGACAGAACCCGGAAGATTCTGACAATCTTAATTTTATTCAGATATTCCTTAAAATGTGTTAGTAACGGCAATTCGAAAACAAAAATGAGATTTTTTTTAAGAAAACTTCATTTAACATGGGAGTCAATGAAGAGACAGACAGGAATTGGCGTGTCTGTTGGCTCCACCGTTAAAATTTTGTGCACACCACGCCTGTGAAAGTCACATTTTATAAATCACAACACCTATGTCTATATTCTGACCAAAAATGATCTGTCTACCTTTTACGGTTTGGCCGTGACCTCGAGTTACAAATAAGAAATCATGTTTTTTTTTTCAGTGTAACTACACTCTAGCAAACTGACTCCCGTGCTCTAGATTTGAAAAAAAGTGATTTCCAGTCCTCGCTTGAGGGCTCATATCTTGAAAAGTGTACATTTTAGGAAAAAACAGTTTCGGGTTTGGAGAGAGAAGAGAAGTTTTCCTCCGTTTTGAAGTTTGAATGACGTTTCTACGTCCAAGTATGAGAAAGATACGTGACTCGGAAAAAAGGTGAATTTTGTCTTTTTTTTCTCAACATTTTCCCATCCGCTTATAATGGCGCCATTGAAATGCATGGGAAAATCTTCCCCATTAGTTTGGAAATTTGGAAATGTTTTTGCACTTCGTGCAAAAACTATTCGTGCCATCGTTCTGAAAATCCACAGGACTGTAGTTAAATTCAGGGCCTACAACTTTCTAAATCGGTTCAGAATTTTTCGAGTAACGGTGTGCGAGTGGTGAGGCCCCAAACTTCACGCAATGCGTTCCGGATGGGGCAAAAAGCGCACGTTTGTGCACGTTGCGCAAAAACGTGCACGCCAATCGCTAATAAAAGTCATACCCATCGATTCCCGATTAAGGCGCACGTTTCTACGTTTTTACTTTTCGCGTTTTCTCAAAGCTGTAGGAGGAGTAGCCGGACAAAGTTTTTACGGAAGAATATATAAATAACTAGACCAAAATTCCCGGGAAATTTTGAAGTGCCACGGACTACTGCCGGATGATCGCGGGATGCACCCATGAAGGTCAAGGACTCGATACTTGGTCATTTGACACCACCCATGACTCTCTATGTCAAACCATTCAAAAGATATTGGAATATAACGTATCGGCCAATCAGAAGAAGGGGCGGGGCTAATTTGCACCAATGAGGGTCAGGGACTCGATACTTAGTCATTTGACACCACCCATGTCTCTGTATGTCAAACCATTCAAAAGATATTGGACTTTAACGTATCAGCCAATCAGAAGAAGGGGCGTGGCTAATTTGCACCAATGAGGGTCAGGGACTCGATACTTGGTCATTTGACACCACCCATGTCTCTGTATGTCAAACCATTCAAAAGATATTGGACTATAACGTATCGGCCAATCAGAAGAAGGGGCGTGGCTAATTTGCACCAATGAGGGTCAGGGACTCGATACTTAGTCATTTGACACCACCCATGTCTCTGTATGTCAAACCATTCAAAAGATATTAGACTTTAACGTATCAGCCAATCAGAAGAAGGGGCGGGGCTAATTTGCACCAATGAGGGTCAGGGACTCGATACTTAGTCATTTGACACCACCCATGTCTCTGTATGTCAAACCATTCAAAAGATATTGGACTTTAACGTATCAGCCAATCAGAAGAAGGGGCGTGGCTAATTTGCACCAATGAGGGTCAGGGACTCGATACTTAGTCATTTGACACCACCCATGTCTCTGTATGTCAAACCATTCAAAAGATATTGGACTATAACGTATCGGCCAATCAGAAGAAGGGGCGTGGCTAATTTGCACCAATGAGGGTCAGGGACTCGATTCTTAGTCATTTGACACGACCCATGTCTCTGTATGTCAAACCATTCAAAAGATATTGGACTTTAACATATCAGCCAATCAGAAGAAGGGGCGGGGCTAATTTGCACCAATGAGGGTCAGGGGCTCGATACTTAGTCATTTGATACCACCCGTGAGTCTCTATGTCAAACCATTCAAAAGATATTGGACTATAACGTATCGGCCAATCAGAAGAAGGGGCGGGGCTAATATGTATATATAATATACAAATGTAAATATTTATATGTATAATAATAATAATATACATATATATCCCATGAACCTGTCCCCAGCAGGACTGGGGATCATGTAAGGTCAAAAGGTCAGGGTTCAGATTCCTCCATTATCCAAGGTAAAGTATTATGAAGTCTGCATTGAGTGGGTCATGTGACCAGTTCTGGGTCACATGACCCGGAAGTATGGTAGTGTATATTGTATTGGAATGACTCAGCTAGTTCTTCGGATTTGACAAGCCTCAAATAACTTCACCTTGTAATCAAACTGTAGCTCCTAGCAGAAAAACAAAGACATCGTGAGAGAGACAGAACCCGGAAGATTCTGACAATCTTAATTTTATTCAGATATTCCTTAAAATGTGTTAGTAACGGCAATTCGAAAACAAAAATGAGATTTTTTTTAAGAAAACTTCATTTAACATGGGAGTCAATGAAGAGACAGACAGGAATTGGCGTGTCTGTTGGCTCCACCGTTAAAATTTTGTGCACACCACGCCTGTGAAAGTCACATTTTATAAATCACAACACCTATGTCTATATTCTGACCAAAAATTATCTGTCTACCTTTTACGGTTTGGCCGTGACCTCGAGTTACAAATAAGAAATCATGTTTTTTTTTCAGTGTAACTACACTCTAGCAAACTGACTCCCGTGCTCTAGATTTGAAAAAAAGTGATTTCCAGACCTTGCTTGAGGGCTCATATCTTGAAAAGTGTACATTTTAGGAAAAAACAGTCCGGGGTTTAGAGAGAGAAGAGAAGTTTTCCTCCGTTTTGAAGTTTGAATGACGTTTCTACGTGCAAGTATGAGAAAGATACGTGACTCAGAAAAAAGGTGATTTTTTTTTTTTTTTAACCTTCACCGGACATTTTACACCCACAGTGTGAAATGCTGCCCCATACAAATACATGGGAAAATCTTCCCCATTAGTTTGGAAATTTGGAAATGTTTTTGCACTTCGTGCAAAAACTATTCGTGCCATCGTTCTGAAAATCCAGAGGACTGTAGTTAAATTCAGGGCCTACAACTTTCTAAATCGGTTCAGAATTTTTCGAGTAACGGTATGCGAGTGGTGAGGCCCCAAAGTTCACGCAATGCGTTCCGGATGGGGCAAAAAGTGCACGTTTGTGCACGTTGCGCAAAAACGTGCACGCCAATCGCTTATAAAAGTCATACCAATTGATTCCCGATTAAGTCGCACGTTTCTACGTTTTTACTTTTTGAGTTTTCTCAAAGCTGCGCAACTAGTTACGCGCCGAAGTTTATACGGAAGAATATGGAATAATAATAAATAAACTAGACCAAAATTCCCGGGAAATTTTGAAGTGCCACGGACTACTGCCGGATGATCGCGATTTGGCAGCTACCTTGGGGGACTCCACAGTCCAATGACTTACTATGCGATAAGGCACCGTTAAAATAAACTTTTTGTGACCTTTCAGACAAATAGCTCTTAAACCATTGAATTGCAGAAAAATTAAAACCATAATTAATGAGTTTAGAAATTAAAATGTCATGCTCAATCACATCAAAGGCAGCACTGAAGTCAAGCAATACTGTTCCCACAAGCATCGAGTCATCAATTGATGTTAACCAGTTATTGGACATCTGTGTCATTGCAGTGCAGTTGGAGTGGCCAGACCTATAAGCATGTTGGAACATTGTTGTTAAATCATTGTAAGAAAAGTAATCTTGTACTTGCTTGAATACTATCATCTCCAATAATTTACTGAGAACAGGTAAAATACTTATAGGCCTACTATTTGGACCGCAGAAAGTTGATTTTGTATATTTGGGTAAAGGAATGATCTAACCCTCCTTCCAAAGTTTAGGACACACACCACTAATCAGACACCTGTTGAACATGTGACAGAGAAGCTTCGAAATTACCGCAGCAGATGATCTCAATAGCCTATTGTCCAAGTTGTCCAAGTTCCAGCAGACCCACCAACAGTCAAAGATTTCAGCAGCAATTCCACCCGCAAAACACTGACCAGATGACATTCAAAATGACATAACTTGTTTTTCATAATTAATTTTTTTATCAGCTCATCTGAGTTAGTATCAACAGTACAATGCATTTTCTCTCTGAGTTTAGAACCCTTGTTAACAAAATAATCCTTGAAATAATTTGCAATCTGAGTTGGCTTATTTAAATAAACTCCATTCAGTTCAACAAAAGAGGTACAGGTAGATTTTTTCCCCATAATTTCATTAAGTACATTCCATAATTTCTTACTGTCCGTACCACTGTCAGAAATTCTTTTCTGATAGAAGTTTTTTCTTTTTGACTCTGTTCACTTTGGTCACATGATGCCTTTGTATACAATAAAGTTTTCTGTCCACAAGAGAACAGCAACCTTCTTAGTCCTTTGAGCCATTAAACTCTTTAATTCAGAATCAATCCAAGGAGCACTTTTGGCTTTAACTGTAAACTTTTTTAACGGAGCATGACTGTTAACAACTCTCAATAGCACATACTTAATGTTATCCAGCTCAGTGAGAAAATTATCCTCATTGAATGTCTTATAAGTTCTTTTTACCATAATATTGGGACAGGCTTTAGGACGCTTTGTTCTCCTGGAGACAGCCACACAGTTATGGTCACTAAACTGGTACAAAAACAGGTGTGGAGCACATATCAGGGGTATTAGTGAAAATATGATGGATACATTTTTATGTTGGAGATCTAGCAGTGTTAATAGAAATTCTTGTAGGTTGATAAATTAATTGGGATAAACCACACATATCAGTCATATATTTAAGCTTGTTCTTGAGAGCACACTCATCAGATAGCCAATCAATGTTCAGATCACCCATCCAGTACATCTCTCCGTTTTCTTCAGTCACTTTATCTAGCATATTACATAATGCATTTAAATATTCTATCCTGACACTAGGTGGCCTGTAACAACATCCAACAAGTATTGGTTTTAAATAGGGGAGATGTACCTGCAGCCATAACACTTCAACATCATCAACCATCAAGTCATGTCTCAATTTAACAGGATAATGGTCATGTATTAGAATGGCCACACCTCCAAACCTATTTCTATCACGTCTATAAATTGAATAGCCACTTATAGAAACTTCTGAACTGTTTATAAAACTGTCCAGGAGGTTTCAGAAATTGCAAGAATATCTATATTGTTCAATTGCAAAAATAAAGAAAGGTCTTGGATTTTATTCCTCAAACTACATGTTAATATGTGCAAGGACTAAGCCTGTAGGTAGTTTGTTTATACCAGTCATCCTATCACATACCTCAAGTTGTTAAATCATCATCACATTCATCAGACATATTGATCCAGCTCTGAAAGTTCATGGATAAGCAGTGTATTTGCAACCTCTGGGTTTCCACTAAGCTTAATGTAGATCTTACAGTTGGCAGTCCAGGTGGCTTGTATTTTGTTATCCTTCCTCAGAACACGTGCTTGGCGGGCAATGTAGGCGTTTCTCCTCGTCAGGTGATCATTTAGATATACACTAGAGCACTTCAGCTTCCGGCCTTGCTTCAGGACATCCACCTTTCGTTTTCTGAGGATTGTGTGTGTGTTTCCCTGAAGAGTTCATGCACACCTATGGACGTGTGTGTGTGTGTGTGTGTGTGTGTGTGTGTGTGTGTGTGTGTCAGAGAGAGTAGAGCTAGTGAGTGTGTGTCTGTGTTTGAGTGACTGAATGAGTGAGTCTATGCATGTACTCTGCATGTAGAGTAAAAACTGTGGGAGTATGATGATAATGTATGGAAGAAAGTGGAAAAATCTTGAAGGCTTGGAGCTTGAAGTGAGCGATGACATCATTGCACATGTGCGTGTGTCTGTATGTGTGTGTCCATTTGCCCAGATGATAATCATATGGTCAAACAACAGTTAATCCAATACATTTAGAAATTAAATTATATAATAATCATCAATAACACCTCTATTATATGGAACACCAGGACAAAACCAGTACTGTACAAACATGTTGTTTATTAAATGTCAAATATTCAACAAAGTAAACAACTCTGATTCAAGTAAATTGTTCTGCATAACATTTTACATATGTCTTTAAGTAGTATATGGTTTTACACAATATTAATCTTGAAGTGAATTAAGCTTAAGATAATATTTCAAAAATATAAAAATTATGCAAGAATGAAATTACAGATGCATTCAAAATTGTATGGGTGCAGACAAGATCATTGTGCTAATAATACAATTGTAATTTAGATCATCAAAAGGTAAGTAATAATCATGTGGACAACATTCATTAAGAACATAAAGATAAAACAATATAATGCAGTTAAGTGTATGATCATAAAAACATGTCGAGAATTAAATTTTGAGAGAATTGAAGCCTTACAATGCAGAACAAAAGAATAGAGAAGTCTGGGTCAATCTACCATGATTTGTCAGACCAAGAGCCTCTCATTAAAATATCAAAAACTGAACTGTTATTGTGACAATTAAAGTTGCAAATATGGACAATAGACTTCCATTCACAACAGATGTGAGGACAAAATAAGTCCTGAGTCCTTTACAAGGATTGAGACTCACAGAGGTCAAAGGTCCACATCAAAACCAGTGAGGATCCCTCTGTCTGATGGGCATTCATGTGGCAGCAGAATGTCTTTGGACAGTGCAGAGCAGTGGTCATCTTCCTCTTTCCTGAATACACAAAAGCAGAGATATCAGTACAACATACATCATAGTTATTTCTGAATTTAAATTCAGTATACAAATTAGCCTTACAATTGCTCACACACCAGGACAATAGAAAATCTTACCTCTGTGTGGTTGCTGCATCAATAGAGTTGTCTCCAGAGCTGCTGTTGTCACTTGGTCTGCTACCTGGATCTGTTGTAGCCCTGATTTGGAAACAAAGAAATAATCAATAAGTTGTAGTTTTCAAAGCAAGTGAATCATCAAGAAGAAAGCTGCATACATTGGCAGAGCATCTGGCTGATGAGCACCTGCCTGAGACACATTGAACTGCTGCTGTGGCCCCTTGGACACGTGTTGGACCGTCTAGGAAGTCTCGCTGATGCAGCAGAGTGCTGCTACATTGCTGCAGCTCTTCCCATGACCAACCGCAGGTCATCCATGGCTCTACTGGCTCCTGCTGCTCCTGGACCCTTCCTGTAGCCAGCCCAGGTATGCCTGATCCTGGCTGTACACCAAAGGAGAATGAAAACAACTTTATACATGTGTGTTGAAAAGTTTTTTTAACATAAGATTAAAAAACTTCAAAGAAATGTGAGCATTGAAAAGTCAAATCAAACTAACATCTAACAGTATACTCACCTCTGTCTGTAAGTGCACCTTGCCTGCATCCTCAGTGGCTCTGTAAGTACAACTGACAATATTACACCTGCAGGGGGACTATTCACCCATAGCTGGGACAGCGGTTGACAGGCACCAGGGTTTATCCACACAGTGGTGGCCCTGACGCCGTGTCTCTGGGGCCCGCTGCTGCTCCGAGATCCCCTGCAGTTTAGCCTGGGACCGTGAGGTACCCAGTTTCCGTGTGTGGCCCCGGGGAGGCACTGCAGGAGTCTTGGTAGTGGAGAGGCTTTGTACTGGCAGGAGGAAGCTAACTAAGTCAGCTTCTTCTTTTCACCCTCCATTCAGAAGGCTAGCCAGCGGCAGAAGCAGTGAGCAGAGAGCAGCACAATGCAGCAACATGCACTAGCTCCAAGCACCACACTACTGCACTAGACGCTTCACACATACCCTGTGTTAGCACACAGCAGTGTGTGCTAACACACACACACAGACGCACACACACGCACACACACACACACACACACACACACACACACACACACACGCGCGCAGACAGACGCACACGCAGACAAACACAGATGACAGACATACACAAAAACAGATAAACAGAGAGGGGGTGCTAGAGAGGGAAAGGTGGGGAAGGAAGAGAGAAGGGGAGGGAATGACAAGGATGTGGATGAAAATACTTACCGTATACCTACCGAATACCTACCATTTCATCTGGGCTGGGCACCTTTTCCGAATTAAACAACATACCTACAAGGGCTCTTTTCCACAATAAAAGACCACAAGAGGAAACCTTTCTCAACCCAAAACCACCATGAGTTGGACCCCAGGCCATATTCACCATAAGCATCCAGATACCAAAAGAAAATAACACAATGAACCACAAGAACTACCCTAACAACAACTACCCTAACAACAACAACAGGCCATCTTGCTCAACCCCAACCACCATCAACAACAAGCTGTGAACTCTGCCAAAGAGTACTTCACAGATGACTTGGACCCGAGGCCACATTCCCCACAGGCATCCAGACACAACACCACTAAAGCAAAACCACTTCACTCAGAAGACAAGCCTCCCGCTTCTGGCGAAGTCAAAACACAGTACACCGGATCGTGATAACTGTGATACGATTGCAGCACACCTGATTGAAGGCAACATTGTGGTTGCGATATGTAAATATGATCAATCAGTGTCCGCTTTTCGGTCGTTGCAGCGGAAACAAGCTGGCTATAGCCTCTGGACCGAAACAACTCCCATATGGCTTTCTTCCCTTTGGAGAGCAAGTCTTCATTGAAGTCTCCACAAACCACTACAGGCTGGCAACCCATCATCTCTAAAGTGTCCAAGAGGCTTTGCATGTTTGCAAGAAACACGTCAAGTTGGATATTTGGTGGTCTGTACACAGTGGCTATCAATGCTCTGACAGGACCCTCAACCTTGACGACGGCGAATTCAAGGTCGGGCACATTTTGAATGTACCGTCGGGCCTCTGCTTGTAGACAGCTCCTGTAGTACACTGCAACTCCACTTCCATCTTTCATAGCCATATCCGCTCTGTTAGAATATGAGACATTTCTGTTGCGCGCAAACATCTCATATCCCTCCAGCTGGAAGTCTGGAGAAACAAATGATCCCGACAGATGGGATTCGGTGATGCACAGGACATCAGCAAGTCTGAATTCATGGTGGGACCTGATGTCCTCCATGTGCGACGGAAGTCCTTGACAATTGTGATGGACTATTGTCAAAGTTGGACCAGTGTGGTCTGCGGTCTTGACAAAGTGCAAAAGCGGTCTTGCACTCTCGAATGAGGCGTGACTCATAGTCTCCATCGATGTGGTGATTTTAGGATTCGCATAGATCTTCTTTTCTTCAAAGTCTCTGATCCATAGTCCTTGAAGTGAGGTCGTCCGGCTCAGGGCGACATAGGCCATTCCGGGTTCAAAAATGTGCTTCAAGGACACCACAGCAGACTGCACAGTCATGCCTTGCACTTTATGAGCTGTACAGCCGAAGGCCAGCTTCATCGGGAACTGCCGTCGAACCATCCCCCTTATGCTCGTGCTTTCCTCGAACCTTTCCACGTACACCAAGTTATCCTCCGCCCCTTGAATCTTCTTGCGGAATTTCTGGCCTGCCGTGGGATTATCCAATTCGAGTCCAATGAGCTTGACCACAGTCAGTCCGTCTTCGGTGGTGGTGACAATGTTGGCAATTGTTCCAAAAGTGCCATTTACAATCCCGTCCTCAATATCGAGATTCCTGATCACCATGACTCGTGCTCCTTGAGCCGCTTGCAGGTTGTCAGGTAAATCCCTTTTATTGCCTTTAAAGGAATCATACGCAGGTTTCATTTCTCCAGTTCGCAGATCTTTTCTAAAGTCTTGCGCTGGAATCTCTACAACTTGCAACTTTAAGGCAGTTAAAATTGCAGCGTTGTGCTCGTCAACCTCTTTGTTGGTGGCAAAGATATGAAGGGCGTCTGTCGGACAATCTCCGGCCTCCACAACGGCCTGAGCGAGCAGAGCTTCGTCATCCGCGCTGAGCGGATCCTCCTTATTCCTGGTTCTAATCCTGTTCAAGAGCTCGGCAAAAGTGCGATCATCTTTCTGCCGCATTATCTCTGTCAGATTGACCAGCTTGAAATCTTGCCAGAGGTCGAGCACATCATCCTCAAAAACGCATAGCGGTTTGCCTTTACCAAGGGGCGGCAGTTGGTAAAAGTCGCCAACTGCAAGGACAGACATCCCTCCAAATGGTCTCCTGTTTCCTCTGATCTGCTGAAATCTCCAGTGGACATAGGAAAACAGATCCTTAGAGACCATGGATATCTCATCAATAATCAAGATCTCCGCATTGGACAGTGTTACCCTCACTTCGTCCAGTGTGTTTCCGAGACCTTGATACGGAGGTTTCAGGCTTCTCGGCAGCTTCAGCAGTGAGTGCAGTGTTTTGCCAGAGATATTGAAAGCGGCGGTGCCAGTAAACGCCGCCAACAGCACTGAAGGCTTAGACATGTCACCTTCATTGCGTAACCTGGGAAGTTGGCGCAGAATCTTGGTGGCCTCCTGATAAACACACTTGATCACATGGGACTTGCCACAACCGGCTCCCCCAGAGATGAAGTAAAAAAAGGGTTCAGGATCCTGACCCCAGACGCGTTTCAAACACCATTCGCGTATGGCGTAGAAGGCGGACGCCTGCATCTCATTGAGGCTTCGAAACATGTTCCTCACAAAGTCGGGGCTCAATTCCGGCGCCTGGATTGCTGGCATGGCTCCACTGCTCTCACCTTGAAGCTGAAAATCTGGAAGCTGCTCCTGTTCCTCCTCGCCAGGGTTTATGGCTTCCCGCTGAGCGACACACTCTAAACGATCCACCTCAACCTCTGGTGCAAAACTATTCCACGCGTTGCGGATGGGTCCCTCCTTTCGAAACCGTTCGAGGGCTTTGTCGATTTTCCTACCCTCTCCTTCGTAGCGCCTTCTATTGAAGTTGACGTACTTTTTCACAGGCAATCGGCCCGGACGCCGACCACTTTTATAAAACGCTTCGTAGGTCGGGTAGCGTTCCGGCTTCAGATCAGCATCCTCTCTGTGTGGCCAGTACAGTTTTAGGAGCCGTCTGTAATACTTTTCCGGATGTTTCTTCTCTGAGAAACGAGTAAACCGGATGACGGCAGGTTTTCCCGAAGTCCTCTTCTGGATACACCCGTGGTCGTTCTGGAGGGGAATGGCAGTAGCCGATTGACGTTGCTGACCGTAGAGGACCCTGTAATTGGATGTGAAGTCAGCCAGACACATGTCTCGAAACTCGCCTGTATCAGGCCTCTGCATGTATTTTTCCGGCAATCCTGCCATCCAAACGTCCTCTTCATCTGCGGCCATGTTCTGCAGCCTGCTCATCGGATGACTCATTCTCATACCGTCGTCCTCCGTCTGTATAAAAATTACAGAACGCGAGCACTTTTTCAGCGGTAGGCTGCATACCCGTGCCACAGACTCCTGAGCGCTAACCTCTCGGTGTTTAGCATACGCCTGCATAATCTGCTTCATCTCATCCTGTTTATTAACGCCAGATTTCCGTACATCACGGATGACAGAGTCAAGGAATTCAGTCATCTCGTGCTCTGGCTTGGAGACGTACGACATCATATACATGATGCAACTGAAATCGTCAATGACATACTGGATGTCCATGTTGGCGTTCCATGCTCGCAACAGGTCAGGGTTGTATCCATTCACCCAGCAGTCCTTGGGGTCACGCTTATTGTAGACCACCATTCCACTGGTGAGGGATCTGACACTGTGCGAGTACTCTTCAGGATGCAAGTCACATTTTTGCAACAACTCTGCCAAGTCCTTGAAAGAGGCATTTGGGTCCATTAGAAGATCTCTCACCGGCTTCAGCTTTTCCTTAGCCATCTGTTGCTGCTTTGAGAGGAATTTTTTGCTCTTCTTGGACTTCTTCTGACTCTTC
The DNA here is from genome assembly GCF_033807715.1 of Cololabis saira. Classification (NCBI taxonomy): domain Eukaryota; kingdom Metazoa; phylum Chordata; class Actinopteri; order Beloniformes; family Belonidae; genus Cololabis; species Cololabis saira. Next base: position 76,162 of record NW_026906274.1, on the reverse strand, counting down.
TTGGAATCCTTGGACTTTTCCCCACATTTTTTATGCCCGCCAACATCGTTTTGTCCACAGTCTTGGTCTTTCTGGGCATCGTCTTTCTTGACATCTTCATCATCACCATCATCAACAGCCCCCCAAGGTGTGCAGCCAATGATCGTTTGATCCATGGGCAGTTTTGGAAAACCAAATCTGCACGATACATTGCCTTTCCTGCATGTTTTGGAGTGGTTGCGGCTGTGAACCTGAACCTCAGACACTATTTTGTGGAGCTCGGGGTCCGTGTCCACATCAGGCATCCGACAGCATATATAGCGGTCAATGAATTGGATGACATCCTTGCAGCACTCAGGATCCTCAATCTCTGGTGCATCTTTGATCCACACCAGCATATGGATATGTGGACTACCTCTGGCTTGAAATTCCACCCGATAAAAGTAGTCCTCCACTGGACCGATGGGCTGTGCAGGTGACAGGAGCAGATCTGTCATGAGCGCATCCACTCGCTTCTCAAACAAGCGCATCACCGTCACAGGGTTACTGCGGAGAATCTCACACTTCTCATTCCAGTCCAGCTCTGAGAAGTCCCCTTGCTCACCTTGTTGAGCTTTGATAATGTCAATAACCTCCGGCCATCTCATTTCGGCGGCAGAAAACGTTAGGAAAAACGTTGGCTTGCCCAACTGTCTGACCATGGCGAAAAGATCTCGCAGCGTTTTCTCCCAAAACGCTGGAGTGCCTCGGAGGGGTTGCATGAAACGGGTTGCATCCCTATTTTGGATGAGTTGTTCCAGCTCCTCTTTGTCCTGAATCATCTTATTGGAAATTGTCCTCCCATCTTTGGTGAATTTCTTCCCCTTGCGTGTTTGGATGGACATGCTGTTCCTAGCGATGTGCGTTTCCGTCACAAACTGGGAAAAGAACAGATAACTCTGGTCCCTCGCAAAGCGGGCATCCACAGAGAAGAGCCTTGAATTGAAGTACACACTTGGGGACAGATGGATTATTCTGCCCTCATCCAAGGTGTTCTCTCCGGTTGGGAACTGAACAGGAAAGGCCATGGCTTCAAGCTTAGGAATGGCAAAGAAACCGACAGGTTTGTTTCCTTGGGCAGGAGCAATGCTAAATATGCCATCCCCATATGACAGAACCTCCTGTGCTATGTCAAGAGGCTGCATGCACGTGTCCAAGGCCAGACCAGGCCTGAGGTCTTCCTTTTCCTTGTCGTCGTCCACCTCATTGGGCTGCTTTTCACCAGATGTGCCTGCAGCAGGTTCCATGTCTCCTTCCGGATGTCTGGGCTCCTTGAGCTGTGCAGCATCTGGGGCTTCCTGTGGAGCATCTCCCTCTTCGAGACTTTCAAATTCAGCACAGTCATCAATCTCAATGTTGCTGTATTCTGAATGAGTCTCTCGCAGTATCCTTAGCCCTGCTAGCACATTCTTCATGTTAACTGTGTAGAAGTGCTGATAGCCCTTGTACTTGATGTTGCGCTTCAACTTTACTTGCAACAGCTGGGCTTGGGCGCTGGGCCTCGGAAGAGCATTGACTGTGGTTTCCATCTCTGATGGTACACACACAACTGCTCCGTGTACTGCTCTTTGACGTCCTTTGGGCAAGGCAACTATCTTTGCAAATGGTAAGATTTTTGCAATCAATTGCCTTTCCAGCACGTTCAACTGTTCGAGCTCTGGGGGAATGGGTGCAAGCTCCAGGTTGTTGCAAGCTGCCATGGACGGCATTCGTCCTCTGGCCAAGTGGCTGTCACAGGTGTGGCAGATCCACTCCCGCATCCTGTCCTGTGGAACGGTGCATGGGGCTGAGCAATCGGTGTCACAAACGTGGACATACTTACCTGTCAAGCAAGCAGCCACCACGCAAATGTTTTTAATATATTTGGCTCTGTTGCAATGCCTTACCTGATTGGGGAACAGAGCTCTGTGACACACTGTGCAGACATGTGTGGGCCCATGTCTAATTCTTTCCCGAAATACCGATATGGCTTCTACCATCACAGGGTTAACCACAGGCTGTGCAGTTTCCGGGCGGCAGTTTACGATGTCCATGTATTTCCTCTTAATCCTGAGTGCACACTGCAACTTGTGACGAATACGACGTGCAGCATCTTGAGCGAGTCTATCCTTTTTGTTCTGGATGCAGTGTTGTATGTGACGCAGCCTGAACTCTGGGTTGTGGTGATATTTCTCCCTCACATACTTTTTCTGTTTGATTTGAAAATGAGGATCAATGCTATACCTCTCCCTCACGTACTTTTTCTGTTTGTTTTTAAACTGAGGATCAGTGCTGTACCTCTCCCTCACGTACTTTTTCTGTTTGTTTTTAAAATGAGGATCAGTGCTATATCTTACCTTCAGGTACTTTTTCATGAAGGTTTTCTGTTTGCTCTGACTATCCAGATCCATCCAAATTCTTTTGATGTACTTATTCTTTTGTTTTCGGTGATAACGGTCTTTTGCATATTTGGTTTTAATCGCCTGCAGTTTTGTCAGCCGAAATTCCAAACTGCTGACATATTTCTCCTTCTCATTCTGCGCTCTATTAGTGGTGCTTGTACCATTGTCTACAGGTGGTACATGTTGCTTTTTGCACTCACTTGATCTACGCATAGCCTTTCTTCGCATATGTGTTGGGATTTTCAAAAAAACCTTATCTGTCGTGGGACGTGTTATGTTGACGCACTGATTCAAGTCCTGATTCTTTGGTTGTCGGAAGTCAGTATTCTGTGGGATATTGGCTTCTTCTAACAATTGTGCTTCTGGTACAGCCGTTGATGCATTTTTGATGGTCACATCCTCCGACTGCCCAGGCATCTCACTGAGTGTGTGGTCACTTGTAAAGGAAACAGGCATGAACTCATAGCTGCCATAAGGGCCACGGTTTTGAAAAAGCACAAGCAAATGTTTAACCATGTGACTCAATTTAGAGAAGGTCAGCATAATTGCTTTTCCTTTACGTTGAGGAAGACCTTTGGCACACCTTGAGTGGGAATCAAAAAACCCGTAGCGTCCGGACCGGTCACGGAACACTGCAATGCACTCAGGCATGACAATGAGAAAAGCAAGGTTGACACCTTGAGAGAGGCTGTTCAGCTGTTCACGAAGGCACAGTCCTCTCCTGCTTCGAGGGCTGCCGTCTACAGCCTTCAAGAAACCAACCCTCAAGTCCGACATGTCCAACTGAACATTGTAGGTATCCGAATCGGTGAAAACCTGTTTCGGCATCTCCTCTATGGTCAAGTGGTTGCTTTTGAACCTTTTGTCCGCCTTCAACTGTTCTTTGATACCTACATAGAGTGCATTCCCCTGTTCAAGCACTCTATCAAGTGAGACCATGTCAAAATCCACCCCCTCCTGGTGGTAGGCGAGAAAGGTCAGAGCCATGCAGGTACACTGGTGATTGCGAGAAAAGGTTCCATACCTCCCGTCCTTCTGAGAATGCGACGCCCTCACAGATTGAGTGCGATGGCTCGGACCGACGGCAGGATCCTGAAATCATTTTAAGGAATGTTGTCATTGTTATCATGATGTAACATTTTTCTTTTATAAGTGACAGATCAATCATTATCAATCTCATCATTAATCATAATTCGTTTCATTATCATCGTTAATCTTATATTCTTTAACATACCTTACATGCCTCCAACATATGTCACCAGCAATGGGTGGACAAAGTATTCACATCCTTTACTTAAGTGAAAGTACCAATACAATGATGTAAAATCGCTCCATTACAATTAAAAGTCCTGCATGTCAAATACTGCTTAATTAAAAAAGGTACATAAATATTGGTAGCAAAATACACTAAGTATAATAATACACCAGTATTAAAACTAAAACTACTGAGTCCAGTGGTTCAGAACCCTGGGTCAGAAACTGTGTGTGTTTGTGTGTGAGAGAGTGAGTACAGACAGAGGTGCAGCAGTTAAAAGATGTAAATTACCTGGCTGGGACATTTGTGGAAGGTGGACTCCTGGGGCTGGGCAGGGTCAGACGCACCAGGCTCCACCACCACTCTCCTAGGACTGCAAGGCGCTGGCTTGGAGGACACCTCCACGGCTGGTGCCTCCACCTAAAACAATAAATAACTGTGTGAACTGCATTGACAAAATTAAACCATGTATTTTAATACTGTGTTACAATTATTCACTAAATATAACAATAAAATGTTTTTGTCTATGGTGTGTCTACTCAAAATACTCAAACAAATCCAAATAAGTATTACTCAAATAAATCAGACAAAATATGACAAACCTGCTGCTTCTCCCGGGTCCTCTTGGAGTCTTGGTGTCTCTCCCGGCGCTCCATCTGATCAAAAAAGTTGATCAATTATTGTTCCTTTAACGTGTATTTTTTCTTTGTCACTTGAATCTGGTATTATCCCACATTTTTTTTTGCTAGTAATAAGATAAATCTTGTCCCACTGGCAGATTTTTTTTACTTATTTCAAGTGAAAATTTACTTGAAACAGGTGAAAATTGTCAAACAAGTTATTTTTCTGGTGTTATTTTTGTGGTAATGACTCTAAATCAAGGGTATTCAACTAAAACATACACACACACACACACACACATATATATATATATACATATATATATACATACATATATATTATTATAATTTTGAATCCTTTGTTTGAACATGGTTAAAAAAATGTCATTGTCAGCACTTGACTTCTGCAAAATCTTATACCAATGTGGAATAACTTAATGAGAAAAGAAAATATTATATTTTCACGTTAATGTAAATATTTTGCTATTGTTGTACTTCCAGTATTAATTCTTATGTAAATAAATATATTCTATATTATCACACACACACACACACACACACACACACACACACACACACACACACACACACACACACACACACACACACACACACACACACACACACACACGTCTCAGAAAATTAAAATATAGCTATAAAGTTCTTTATTTTGTTATGCCATTAAAAAAAAAAAGTCATACATTCTGGATTCATTACAAATCAACTTACTGTAAATATTGCAAGCCTTTTATTATTTTAATATTGCTGATTATGGCTCACAGTTTAAGATTCCCAGAATATTCAAATTTTTTGAGATAGGATATTTGAGTTTTTTAAGCTGTAAGCCATGAACAGCAATATTAAAATAATAAAAGTCTTGTAATATTTCAGTTTATTTGTATTGAATCCAGAATGTATGACATTTTTGTTTTTGTAATTGCATTACAGAAAATCACAATATTCAAATTTTTTCCTGAGACAGTCCTGTAGATTGTCATTAAAACATAAAAAAATGATAATTTGCATATCCCGAGACATTCCTAATAATACTATTTAATATATTCCATACTCCTAAGATATTATTTTTAGATATTTTTATCTAATATTTTACTATAATAATCGTTCTTGCGTTTCCTCATTGTTGTTAGCTTGTATTTATATTCTTTATATTTGCTTTCTGCGTCTTTAATTTTCCATTCAATTAATTCCTTATACAAGATATTTTTCTTACGTTACGTAGACCTTTAGTGATCCACGATTTAATCTTTAGACACAGAGGCGACACAATGGACTAAGCTGATACAAAGAGTTGACCAAATCTATTTCACTTATCCAGGAGGAGGAGGAGGAACAGACGACATGAGATAGGAGGAGGAGAGGGGAGGAGATATACCTTAGCTGGAGAGGATGGTCCCACAGGTGAAGGAGTTTTAATCTTAGGCCTCTGAGAACGCATAACAGCAAATTCAGTAAAAATTAAGACTTTAATGAAACAATGCACTTTAGTCAGGAGGAGTGACTTGTCCCGCTAGTGAAGACATCAGACCTCTGGCCATCTGAATATATAAAGCAGCAAAATTTTACTAAGAGGAAGACTTTAAGTGAGATCATGCATGTTACTGAATATGGAAGCATATGAGGGCTTATATCATTTTCAAATGATGCCTCAGCAAATAGTTACCAATATTCAATTTTAAATCTAGAATGTGAAAATTTAAATGCATTTGCAGAAATGCTTTTTCATTTTAAGAATGTGGCTGCATTTTTTGACTCAAAAATCAAATCAATAATATTTAATCCAATTTGCATTTACATTTTTTTGTATTTTATTTTGAAAATAAAATTTCAAACGTCTTTTTATTTTTAATTTGAATAAATAACAAGAATAAGCAGCCTTGAAGAATAAAATTAAAATGCAAATCAGATTATATATTATTAATTTGATTTTAGAGTCAAACAATGCAGCCACATTCTTAAAATGAAAAAGCATTTCCGCAAAAATGCATTTTAATTTGAAAATAGGCCCTCATGTGCTTCCATAACTGAACCGTACTTTTGCAGGTGGAGAACAGCAGGGGGTTTCTAGCTCATCCGAACTACAGGAGACTCCGGTCAGAGGTGATACAAACGGCTGATGACAGATGAGAAGAAACAGTGAATTAAACTGTGGACAATTTATTTAATTTGATGTATTTTGTAAGTGAGAGAGGTGCAAATGTTCAGTGTTATACAGATAAAATCTGAATCAGGTAACTCACCGTCTTGGGCTTAGGAGAAGTCTTGCGATCCACACGCAAGTTCGTGGTGCTGAACTGTCCAGCGGGGGGAAGTGGGGGGAAGCACTCCTCCCGAAAGACAAAACACTCCTCCTGAAAAACAAAACAGGTTGAATTCTGATTACAATCTGTCCTGTAAGAAAAAAAACAAACCAAAGAATGATAAATACATCCTCAAGGAATATTATTTAAATATTAACCTGCGGTTGAACCATCCCAGGTTGAGGAGAACCTGTGGATCTGCGAGGTTCCCTTGGGTGGCTCACCTGTTACCAATGAAAATGTATTTTAAGTGTAATCTGCATCATCAAATAAAATATCAATTAAACTTGAATCATTAAAATTACAAAATGCACTTTTGATAGTTATATGAGAGGAACCATAGTGTTACTGCTCTTAAAACATCTAAATAATTGTTATTATAAATATTATTGCACCTTTTGGCAAACATTAGCCCTATGAACAAATTCTAAACTAATAGAAGAGGGGGAACGGCATACCGTCACAGCAGGGGAGGTTAGGCCTAAAGGCTCGTCCTCGTCCGAACTCCAGAACAATCCAGATGGGGATGTTCCAACCTTCTGAGAAGATGTCATAACATACATATTAAACTTTAGACAGTGAGGACAGTCTACACATCTCTGGGCAGAGTGAGCTGCGAATCCCCAGCATGTGTCATTTGTGATTAGAAGTAACATACCTTGTTCACTGGAGAACGGAAGCAGCGACGATACTTTCCCTTGGCTTGGGACGAGGACGCAACCTATAGCATGAAATAAATCAAAATACTTCAAGTCACATCGTTACAGTGAAACAACAATATACATTACAATTATATTTATAGATAGCATAGTTTATTTGAAGACTATTATTATAGTTTATATGACTTTAAAAAATATAGATGTAAAATTAACAGTCAGTAATAAAAAAGGTAACACTGGATAAAATGCCCTCCATCAAGACATAAAAGTTTGACACTGACCTTCTTGGGCTTAGGCGAAGGCTTGAAGTCCGCCAGGCAAGACAGGTGAGAAGGAGAGACTTTCTCCATAGCACGTAGGGCGGTGCTGCTGAAGAAGACGGGGTTCAGTGGGAAAAAGCACTCCTCCTCCTATAAAAAAATAACACAGAAAATCTTCTAATTACATCTTTTTTGTTCTAATTCAAAAAGTAATATTTGAAAAGCCATAAACGAAGCACAAACCTGTGGTTGAGCTGTCCTCCACTGGAATGACAGAAAGCATTGCATTTTATTAAAAAAATAAAAACATTGCAACCTTCATTAATATCACATTAAACATTGTATAAATCACATCACACCGTATATTAAGTCTCAAGCACACATAATATGCATCAATTACCTTGCTTTCCTGACCAACTACCGTCCACCGAGACGGATCAGGGGTAGTTGATTCAGGACGAGGGGAAGCTGGAGCAGGAGAACTCTCCCTCACAACCGCTTTAGGAAGGACCTTCCTAAGTGGAGGTGATGGCCTGGGAGAGACTCGCAAGACTGGTGGTGGTGGTGGTGGTGGTGGTGTCCTAAGTTGCTCTGTAGCAGCAGATGAGAGCAACTCAGCGAGGATAGCCATCCCGAAACGATCACTCAGGTGGACCTGCAGAAATAAGCAAAGAAAAAAACAAAAAGGTTTTACTTTCATTTAGCATCTGCCGTGTACTGAAGTCTTAATGGCAACAACAAAGAACTACAAATCAGACTTTTGTTCCACACACAGACATTGTACTTACACCATCATAGCTCCAAAGCGCCAGATTGCTCAGGGGGAAATGCTCCGTAGCGGAGAAGAAGTACTTCACACCTTGAAAAAGAGAAAAAAATTAATTAATTAATCTTCATGTTATACATACATGTATTATGACTTTATATGAGATGCTACACATTTAATTCATGCTTTTTATGCAAGATATTTTCTCAATTAGCTGTATGAAACTCAAATATTTTCCACATACCCATACGAGCAGCCACACGTCGATATTCCTGACGCAGGTGATCCTGGTAGTGAGGGTCACAAGTCAGGCGGGGTGGAAAGTCGACAACAAAAACCTGTAGAACACAAAACCTGATCATTAATAAGAAAATTACACTTTCACTAAAAGTCCCACACAGTCCATATAATGAAATCATCCAATCAACAATAATAAGATAAGAAAGAAAAGCTTACCTTAGGCCAGCGGTTGCCAATGGATTGGAGGAGTTTGGCAAAGTCGTTGGCAGCGTTAGCAATGGTGTTGCGAGTCAGGTCGTTGCTGGGAGCCAGTAGACAGACGGCCTCAGGAGTACGAGGAACTACGGCGTTTAGGACCTCGGTACGGAGCTGAGACGCACTGGCCCCCGGAGTCGACATGATGCCAAAGGACAGGTCTTGAGTCTTTGGCATCTGGACAAAACCATCTACAATGGCGCGTAGATGGGAGTCCCCGACAATCAGAACAAGCTGCAAAAATAATAGCATTTCATTCGCATGAAAATCATGAAGACATCAAACGATCAATTATTTTCTTCCAACAGTCAATATATATATTACCTTCTTGTCCGGGGACTCAGGCGGCATGATCAATTTGTTTGGCCGCCCTGTGAAGGGGGAAATTGACCAATGGAGCACTCTGTGGCGTCGCCCGGAGCCATGGCCTGTTTAGAAAAAGATGGAACATGAGACGATTAAAGAGGGATTTCATACCTGTAAAAATCCTACAACAATCACTCTTTACTAGCAGTGAAAACATGCAAGAATGAAAGACAGTTAACAAGCTCTTAGCAGAAATGTATAGTAAGAATACATAATTATTATATTTGATATAATAAAAATTAATTCAATTAATAATAAAACAGCTGAATACTCACGTGCACAAAAGTCGGCACGCGCTTCATCCTCTGACCAGGGCCGTTTGGCTGGGAGTGTGAAACCAGCCGACTAATGACAAATAAGAAACAGATTAAACTTAACTGGACGGTGTAAACGTGTCTCAGTGAAGAGACTGAGTTGTTTAAATGAGTGTTCGTGTCATTTCTGGTCATACATACGTTGTTCACTGGAAAGAGGGAGCTCTGGGGGGGGTCTGGCTCATCGACCTTCTCCTTTCTCCAGCGCTCGGCCTGGGCCTGGGACCTCTTCCCCTTTCTCGGCATCCTGAAAGAAAAAAAGAAATCGCTCCAAACAAAAGGGTGTTAAGCCTAAACTAAAACCTAACCTAAACAAGTTATTCTACTCAGTACACGATATAGTTAATATATAGTGTATAATAATATAATAGCTAACAGTACACAAGGTTATAATACGTAAATGTGCGTGAGAGGAGTTGAGGCGGAGAGGGAGATTAGAAAGAGGTGGCGATTAGTTAGAGGGGGAGAGGGAGGGGGAGAGGGAGGGGGAGAGGGAGGAGGAGAGGGAGATGAGGTAAAGATGAGTTAGGGATGAGTTAGGGATGAGTTAGGGATGAGTTAGAGATGAGTTAGAGAGATGGGGTTAGAGATGAGTTAGAGATGGGGTTAGGGAGAGATGAGTCAACTAGGACTGGAGCTCAGGAAGCTGCAATGAAAAGACGTATGTACATTAGTTAGGTAGCTACCAATAACATTAACAACTACATTATACATCTTAACATGTCATGTCTGTGGTTAAATTGATCTATTCCTCAACACAAGGCTGTGTGTGTGTGTGTGTGTGTGTGTGTGTGTGTGTGTGTCCCAGTACGTTTACATGCAGCAAAGATGGGATTTCTGATCGTATCAGATAACGACATGCAGAAGATCGGATCACTTGTCTGAGTTTACCTGCTGTTCAGAGATCAGATAACTGGCCAGAGTGAACCCCCCCCAGATTAAATTCGAGCATGTGCAGACTGCAATATTTATTCTCTTATTGTGGAGGAGAAGAAAACACTTCCGGTTACCTCACTTCACGTAACTTAACCATGGATCTATAATATTAACGAATTTAACGGACTCTGGGAAAATCCCAAAACAGATAAATAAGCAAACTATGCTCTCTACAGGTCTTAAAATGCTACTGCAAACGCAGGTTATAACAGTTCCAATACACCTTTTTTTTCCCTTTTTTCCTTCAAATTCCTTGGATAGAACCTTTAACATCCTTGGATTTTTTTTTCTCAACATTTCGACTTTTTTCTCGACATTTTGACTATTTCCTCGACATTTTGACTTTTTTTCCTCGACATTTTGACTTTTTTTCTCAACATTTTGACTTTTTTTCTCAACATTTTGACTTTTTTTCTCAACATTTTGACTTTTTTTCTCAACATTTTGACTTTTTTTCTCAACATTTTGACTTTTTTTCTCAACATTTTGACTTTTTTTCTCAACATTTTGACTTTTTTTCTCAACATTTTGACTTTTTTTCTCAACATTTTGACTTTTTTTCTCAACATTTTGACTTTTTTCTCAACATTTTGACTTTTTTCTCAACATTTTGACTTTTTTCTCAACATTTTGACTTTTTTTCTCAACATTTTGACTTTTTTTCTCAACATTTCGACTTTTTTCTCAACATTTTGACTATTTCCTCGACATTTTGACTTTTTTTCTCAACATTTCAACTTTTTTCTCAACATTTCGACTTTTTTGACTATTTCCTCGACATTCTGACTTTTTTCTCAACATTTTGACTTTTTTCTCGACATTTTGACTTTTTTCTCGACATTTTGACTTTTTTCCTCGACATTTTGACTTTTGCCTCGACATTTCGCCTTTTTTTCGCCTTTTTTCCTTCAAATTCTGCCTTTTTTTCGCCTTTTTTCCTTTTTTGACAATCACCCCTCATGCCTACAGGTGCGCAGGTGATGTAATAACAACCTCCACCCACACATACATACACACACAGGGTCGGCAGCCATCTTAGATTCAGAGTCTAAAATGATAGACTAAATGGCTGCCACATCCCACATGTGGATGAAAAATGTACCTGTAACTCATCAAAAATGATCAAAAATGATCTGAAACCGCGCTAAATAAGTACTGTCTTATGTTTTGACCGTGTAGAAAGCATACTGAGTCCAAAAACCGCCAGGAACCGCGAGTAACCGCGCCTGCAGCCGCATCCGCCTAAGCGTGATTTTTAGTCCCGCGTTACACCGACGCAGAGCCTACGGCGTAAGCTCTGCGTCGATGTAACGCGGGACCATAAATAGGCATACTTAGAGCAGACGCGGGAACAATTGGCCGCGATTCTTTTTAAAAATAAGACATTTAATGGCACATAATGTTCTTTCACTGCATTTATAAAAAGAAATTAACAATACCCGCGTTTATACTTGCATTTAATCAACTTTCGGAATATACTTAAGGGTTAACCTGGGCCGAAATCAAGTCCACAGGTTACCAAAAACACTAAATAATATTAAATATACTCCTTACCTGGTCCACGTTAACGTCGGTCTGCGAGCAGGTTTAATCCAAAGTTGAATTCAGCAGTATTTAGCTTTGACAGCAGTATCCTTCGGGCTCGGAAACTCGAAAGGGGCGTGGCACTGCGGCGCGACGGAATTTATAGAGAATGACACGTGACTTGGTCCGACCAATAGCATTGCTTCATTAATCTGGTTTAAAAAAAAAAAAATTATAAAATATAACTAAAAAACCAAGCCTTACTTTATCAAAAAAAGAATATATACCTGTTATTACCAGAGCAATTATAAATAATATAAATTATATATAAATAATATAGGCTGGGACTCAATTAAAAAAAATATTGGAATTAATTACAGGCTTTGCAATTAACTAATTGCAATTATTCACAATTTGATCGCATATCAATTTTAGACTTGAGAACTTAACACTTAAAGGTTTAATTTGCAAGTTTATTTATATAGCACAATTCAATCAATCAATCAATCAATCAATCAATCAATCAATCAATCAATTCATATTTATTTCGAGCAATGGTATTTTAAAATCACTATATCCTCTCAAGTTCTCTCATGAACTGTGAAAAAGTCTTTTATGTTACTTGGTAGTAATTTGTTGAATGCTTTAAATAGGATTATTGACATATAATATTTTACAAGATCATGGAATTTTAATAGTTTTGACTGAATTAACAAAATATTAGTGTGTTCTAGAAATCTAACCTTGTGAATAATTAGCACTGCTCGTTTCTGTAATGTGACTAATGGATTAATTGTGCATTAGTAAATGTTTTTTAACTGTGCAATACTTCTCCCGGACTCTGTGCAATATTCCTACATATGTTGTCATCTGTAAAAAAAAAAACGATTCAAATGCACCTTAACCTTTTTTTATATTTTTTTGTATTACTTATATTTCTTATATTTCTTATTGCTTTATATTTCTTATTGTTTGCACTACTGCTATTTGTCTTGCACTGGAGAGGTGATGCTGCTTCAAATCTCACAGTACCCAGGTACACTGACAATAAAGTATTCTGATTCTGAGGTGCGATTTAAAGGAGCTGACAGTTGGAGCAGACCTCAGGTCTACAGGAAGTTTGTTCCACCGGTGAGGAGCAGAATGACTGAATGCTGCCTCACCTCGGGCCTTTCTCAATACCAAGAACGCAAAGTATAGACTTTTTGTTCTTACAAGTCGTTCTTGGAAGAATGAACTCTCAAGAACACGAGCACACGAACAGTTTGAGACGATGCGTTCTTGCTGGTATTGCGCATTACCCGAGGCCTCCTGGGCTTTATCATCCAAAATAGTTGGTTTTGCTATATGTACACATTATATATAATACACACACACACACACACACACACACACACACAAACACACACACACACACACACACACACGTGTATATATATATATATATATATATATATATATATATATATATATATATAAACAAATAAATAAACAAAACAGTCAATATACAATACTCTGATGCGCTGATGTAGGCTGCCACAAGTGTATACTAACAATGTAATGCCTATTTTTAATAAAGCAGCAACAATATCCTTTCATAGTACATGTTATTTATTCTAATTTGTTTAGTTTAAGTGCTTTTAAGTCTCACGAGCCAAGAATTTTCTGTACATCACGACGCAACGGCGGGGAAAAAAAAACCCGGTAAAGGTTATTGTTTGTGGATCGCGTTATTTAATAGTATTTAAGAGAGCAAATTGAATTGCATTGTTGGCAAATATGGAGCGGCAACCATATCAGCTATCGTCACCATCGGCAGCTTCACTGGGAGCAGAAGAGGAGGCTGCTGAGCTGAGGAGGAGTCTGGAGCTGAGAAGAGCCAGGAGGACTCTGGAAAGACGTTGCGCTATTATTAAAATAATTAAAGCTGTGTACGTTCAGGCTTTCGTTCTTCAGGCTTTCTTGTTGCCGCGGCAACCAGAGCTCAGCTGCTGAGTCATTCAGCCAGAACTGGTCACATGACTCAATCAGAACAGACTTCATATACTTGGAACCTGGAAAATGGAGAAATCTGAACCCTGACCTTTTGACCTTAACTGATCCCCAGTCCTGCTGGGAACAGGTTGATTGGTATATATATGTATATGTATATGTATATATATATTAATTATTATATATAAATATTTTATATATATTAAATACTCCCCCCTTACACACACACACACACACTGTTAGCGGTTCTGTTAGCGGCCCCGTTAGCGGTCCCACATTCACATTCACTTTCGTTCAGGTTTCATGCCTCAGACCAGCCCACTTTAGACCACGACACGACCTATTATTATCAACACATTCACTGCCATTGACGCCTATTGGCGTCAATTATGCTGGCGCAACTTGTCAGTAAATATCAGGCCAGTAGATGGCAGCAAAGGGCTTATTTGGATGAGTGACAAACTTTTTTTCCCCTGATGTTCACGAGAGTCTAAAATTTCTTGACGTAGTTTCAATGTTTATGTACTCCTTAAATTCAATATTCTGTGGGTCTTTGAAAATCACCAAAATGCCCAAAACCTCTGGCTCTGCTGTAAAGCCTTGTAATTCTGTTTTTTTTTTTCTAAAATAATTCAGTGCAAGTAAGGGTTGCTTCACAATGTAGATTTATTTCAACACAACACTGTAATCTCTTTTTCCTCTGCAAGGAAACAGATCCATCACAACTTAGATTTCCCAAATATGAGAACATGAGTTAAAGGGCAAATCTCCAAAACACTATTTTTTACAACATCAGAATGTCCTTTTCTGCAACATCAAATAGCAAGAAAATTAGTGTTCACAGATATCCAATCCCTATGAATAAAGAATACAATAATTATTGCACTGTTCTCTGCAAGTTTGTTATTCACAGTATAACATAACTTTCTAATGATGCCATTATCTTTCTTTCTTTCTTTCTTTCTTTCTTTCTTTCTTTCTTTCTTTCTTTCTTTCTTTCTTTCTTTCTTTCTTTCTTTCTTTCTTTCTTTCTTTCTTTCTTTCTTTCTTAGCTTCAGCATTCATTCATTCATTCATTCATTCATTCACTCATTCATTCATTCATTCATTCATTCAAAAGATATTGGAATATAACGTATCGGCCAATCAGAAGAAGTGGCGGGGCTAATTTGCACCAATGAGGGTTAAGGACTCGATACTGATTAATATGACACCACCCATGTCTCTGTATGTCAAACCATTCAAAAGATATTGGACTTTAACGTATCAGCCAATCAGAAGAAGGGGCGTGGCTAATTTGCACCAATGAGGGTCAGGGACTCGATACTTAGTCATTTGACACCACCCATGTCTCTGTATGTCAAACCATTCAAAAGATATTGGACTTTAACGTATCAGCCAATCAGAAGAAGGGGCGGGGCTAATTTGCACCAATGAGGGTCAGGGACTCCATACTTAGTCATTTGACACCACCCATGTCTCTGTATGTCAAACCATTCAAAAGATATTGGACTTTAACGTATCAGCCAATCAGAAGAAGGGGCGGGGCTAATTTGCACCAATGAGGGTCAGGGACTCCATACTTAGTCATTTGACACCACCCATGTCTCTGTATGTCAAACCACTCAAAAGATATTGGACTTTAACGTATCAGCCAATCAGAAGAAGGGGCGTGGCTAATTTGCACCAATGAGGGTCAGGGACTCGATACTTAGTCATTTGACACCACCCATGTCTCTGTATGTCAAACCATTCAAAAGATATTGGACTTTAACGTATCAGCCAATCAGAAGAAGGGGCGTGGCTAATTTGCACCAATGAGGGTCAGGGACTCGATACTTAGTCATTTGACACCACCCATGTCTCTGTATGTTAAACCATTCAAAAGATATTGGACTATAACGTATCGGCCAATCAGAAGAAGGGGCGTGGCTAATTTGCACCAATGAGGGTCAGGGACTCGATACTTAGTCATTTGACACCACCCATGTCTCTGTATGTCAAACCATTCAAAAGATATTGGACTATAACGTATCGGCCAATCAGAAGAAGGGGCGTGGCTAATTTGCACCAATGAGGGTCAGGGACTCGATACTTAGTCATTTGACACCACCGATGTCTCTGTATGTCAAACCATTCAAAAGATATTGGACTATAACGTATCGGCCAATCAGAAGAAGGGGCGTGGCTAATTTGCACCAATGAGGGTCAGGGACTCGATACTTAGTCATTTGACACCACCGATGTCTCTGTATGTCAAACCATTCAAAAGATATTGGACTTTAACGTATCGGCCAATCAGAAGAAGGGGCGGGGCTAATTTGCACCAATGAGGGTCAGGGGCTCGATACTTAGTCATTTGACACCACCCATGTCTCTGTATGTCAAACCATTCAAAAGATATTGGACTATAACGTATCGGCCAATCAGAAGAAAGGGCGTGGCTAATTTGCACCAATGAAGGTCAGGGGCTCGATACTTAGTCATTTGACACCACCCATTACTCTGTATGTCAAACCATTCAAAAGATATTGGACTATAACGTATCGGCCAATCAGAAGAAGGGGCGGGGCTAATTTGTATATATAATATACAAATGTAAATATTTATATGTATAATAATAATAATATACATATATATCCAATGAACCTTTTCCCAGCAGGACTGGGGATCATGTAAGGTCAAAAGGTCAGGGTTCAGATTCCTCCATTTTCCAGGTTATATTACATGAAGTCTGTACTGAGTGAGTCATGTGACCAGGTCTGGGTCAGTCTAATCAGTACACCTGAGCTCTGGTTGTTAGGGGCAACAAGAACCTGATACAGAGGGAGCGGGAATGACAGCTAGATTTTCTGTTGTGACAAACCTGAAATCACTCCACCTTGCGGTCAAACCGTAGCTCTTAGCAGAAAAATGAAAACATCGTGAGAGACGGAGAACCCAGAACATTCTGTCAATCTTATTTTCATTCAGATATTCCTTAAAATGTGTTTGTAACGGCAGTTCGAAAACAAAAATGAGATTTTTTTCAAGAAAACTTATTTGTACATTGCTGTCAATGGAGACAGAGGCTGGAATTGTCGCCGCTTTAGCCATTGCCGTTTAAATTTTGTGCACACCCCGCCTGTCAAAGTCACATTTTATGAATCACAAGACCTATGTCTATATTCTGACCAAAAATTATCTGTCTACCTTTTACGGTTTGGCCGTGACCTCAAGTTACAAATAAAAAAATCATGTTTTTTTTTCAGTGTAACTACACTCTAGCAAACTGACTCCCGTGCTCTAGATTTGAAAAAAAGTGATTTTCAGTCCTCGCTTGAGGGCTCATATCTTGAAAAGTGTACATTTTAGGAAAAAACTGTTTCGGGTTTGGAGAGAGAAGAGAAGTTTTCCTCCGTTTTGAAGTTTGAATGACGTTTCTACGTGCAAGTATGAGAAAGATACGTGACTCGGAAAAAAGGTGAATTTTGTCTTTTTTTCTCAACATTTTCCCATCCGCTTATAATGGCGCCATTGAAATGCATGGGAAAATCTTCCCCATTAGTTTGGAAATTTGGAAATGTTTTTGCACTTCGTGCAAAAACTATTCGTGCCATCGTTCTGAAAATCCACAGGACTGTAGTTAAATTCAGGGCCTACAACTTTCTAAATCGGTTCAGAATTTTTCGAGTAACGGTGTGCGAGTGGTGAGGCCCCAAAGTTCACGCAATGCGTTCCGGATGGGGCAAAAAGCGCACGTTTGTGCACGTTGCGCAAAAACGTGCACGCCAATTGCTTATAAAAGTCATACCAATCGATTCCCGATTAAGGCGCACGTTTGTACGTTTTTACTTTTCGCGTTTTCTCAAAGCTGCGGGACTAGTTACGCGCCGAAGTTTTTACGGAAGAATATATAATAACTAGACCAAAATTCCCGGGAAATTTTGAAGTGCCACGGACTACTGCCGGATGATCGCGGGATGCACCCATGAAGGTCAAGGACTCGATACTTGGTCATTTGACACCACCCATGACTCTCTATGTCAAACCATTCAAAAGATATTGGACTATAACGTATAGGCCAATCAGAAGAAGGGGCGTGGCTAATTTGCACCAATGAGGGTCAGGGACTCGATACTTGGTCATTTGACACCACCCATGTCTCTGTATGTCAAACCATTCAAAAGATATTGGACTATAACGTATCGGCCAATCAGAAGAAGGGGCGTGGCTAATTTGCACCAATGAGGGTCAGGGACTCCATACTTAGTCATTTGACACCACCCATGTCTCTGTATGTCAAACCATTCAAAAGATATTGGACTTTAACGTATCAGCCAATCAGAAGAAGGGGCGGGGCTAATTTGCACCAATGAGGGTCAGGGACTCGATACTTAGTCATTTGACACCACCCATGTCTCTGTATGTCAAACCATTCAAAAGATATTGGACTTTAACGTATCAGCCAATCAGAAGAAGGGGCGTGGCTAATTTGCACCAATGAGGGTCAGGGACTCGATACTTAGTCATTTGACACCACCCATGTCTCTGTATGTCAAACCATTCAAAAGATATTGGACTATAACGTATCGGCCAATCAGAAGAAGGGGCGGGGCTAATTTGCACCAATGAGGGTCAGGGACTCGATACTTAGTCATTTGACACCACCCATGTCTCTGTATGTCAAACCATTCAAAAGATATTAGACTTTAACGTATCGGCCAATCAGAAGAAGGGGCGTGGCTAATTTGCACCAATGAGGGTCAGGGACTCGATACTTAGTCATTTGACACCACCCATGTCTCTGTATGTCAAACCATTCAAAAGATATTGGACTTTAACGTATGAGCCAATCAGAAGAAGGGGCGTGGCTAATTTGCACCAATGAGGGTCAGGGACTCGATACTTAGTCATTTGACACCACCCATGTCTCTGTATGTCAAACCATTCAAAAGATATTGGACTTTAACGTATCAGCCAATCAGAAGAAGGGGCGTGGCTAATTTGCACCAATGAGGGTCAGGGGCTCGATACTTAGTCATTTGACACCACCCATGTCTCTGTATGTCAAACCATTCAAAAGATATTGGACTTTAACGTATCAGCCAATCAGAAGAAGGGGCGTGGCTAATTTGCACCAATGAGGGTCAGGGGCTCGATACTTAGTCATTTGACACCACCCATGTCTCTGTATGTCAAACCATTCAAAAGATATTGGACTTTAACGTATCAGCCAATCAGAAGAAGGGGCGGGGCTAATGTGCATTCCCTTGGTCATGTGACCAGTTCTGGGTCACATGACCCGGAAGTGTATACTGTATTATGCTGTATATACTGTGGATGGATGGATGGATGATGGATGGATGATGGATGGATGGATGATGGATGGATGATGGATGGATGATGGATGGATGGATGATGGATGGATGATGGATGGATGGATGGATGGATGATGGATGTATGGATGATGGATGGATGATGGATGGATGGATGATGGATGGATGATGGATGGATGATGGATGGATGGATGATGGATGGATGATAGATGGATGGATGATGGATGGATGATGGATGGATGGATGGATGGATGGAGGAATGGATGGATGGATGATGGATGGATGGATGATGGAGGGATGATGGATGGAGGGATGATGGATGGATGGAGGGATGGATGGATGATGGATGGATGATGGATCGATGATGAATGGATGGATGGATGGATGATGGATGGATGGATGGATGATGGATGGATGGATGGATGGATGATGGATGGATGGATGGATGATTGATGGATGAATGGATGGATGATGGATGGATGGATGGATGGAGGGATGGATGGATGATAGATGGATGATGGATGAATGGATGATGGAGGGGTGATGGATGGAGGGATGATGGATGGATGGAGGGATGGATGGATGATGGATGGATGATGAATGGATGATGGATGGATGGATGGATGGATGATGGATGGATGGATGATGGATGGATGGATGATGGATGGATGGATGGATGATGGATGGATGATGGACGGATGATGGATGGATGATGGATGGATGGATGGATGATTGATGGATGGATGGATGATGGATGGATGATGGATGATGGATGGATGATTGATGGATGTATGGATGATGGATGGATGATGGATGGATGGATGATGGATGGATGATGGATGGATGGAGGGATGGATGGATGGATGGATGGATGGATGATGGATGGATGATGGATGGATGGATGATGGAGGGATGATGGATGGAGGGATGATGGATGGATGATGGATGGATGGATGATGGATGGATGATGGATGGATGGAGGGATGGATGGATGGATGGATGGATGGATGATGGATGGATGATGGATGGATGGATGATGGAGGGATGATGGATGGAGGGATGATGGATGGATGATGGATGGTTGAGGAGGATGATGAAGGTAGAGGAGGATGGTGAAGGTAGAGGAGGATGATGAAGGTAGAGGATGGTGAAGGTAGAGGAGGATGAAGGTAGAGGATGATGATGAAGGTAGAGGATGATGAAGGTAGAGGAGGATGATGAAGGTAGAGGAGGATGATGAAGGTAGAGGATGATGAAGGTAGAGGATGATGAAGGTAGAGGAGGATGATGAAGGTAGAGGATGATGAAGGTAGAGGATGATGAAGGTAGATGATGATGAAGGTAGAGGATGATGAAGGTCAGGGTTCAGATTTCTCCATTTTCCAGGTTATATTATATTAAGTCTGTACTGACTGAGTCATGTGACCAGTCCTGGGTCACATGACCCAGAAGCCTGCGGGGGAGATGAGTCATCAGAACAGAGAAGCTTCTAGAAACTTCAGAAGCTTACTAGTATATATACAGAGGTCATGATTCAGCTATATTTTCGGTTGTGACAAACCTCAAATCACTCCACTTTGTCATCAAACCGTAGCTCTTAGCAGAAAAATGAAAACATCGTGAGCGACGGAGAACCCAGCAGATTCCGGAAATGTTATTTTCATACAGATATCACTTATAATGTGTTAGTAACGGCAATTCGAAAACAAAAATGAGATTTTTTTTAAGAAAACTTCATTTAACATGGGACTCAATGGAGATCGAGACAGGAATTCCCGTGTCTGTTGGCCCTGCCGTTCCAATTTTGTGCACACCACGCCTGTCAAAGTCACATTATTTGAAACTCAACATCTATGTCTATATTCTGACCAAAAATTATCTGTCTACCTTTTACGGTTTGGCCGTGACCTCGAGTTACAAATAAGAAATCATGTTTTTTTTTCAGTCTAACTACACTCTAGCGAACTGACTCCCGTGCTCTAGATTTGAAAAAAAGTGATTTCCAGTCCTCGCTTGAGTGCTCATATCTTGAAAAGTGTACATTTTAGGAAAAAACAGTCCGGGGTTTGGAGAGAGAAGAGAAGTTTTCCTCCGTTTTGAAGTTTGAATGACGTTTCTACGTCCAAGTATGAGAAAGATACGTGACTCGGAAAAAAGGTGAATTTTGTCTTTTTTTTCTCAACATTTTCCCATCCGCTTATAATGGCGCCATTGAAATGCATGGGAAAATCTTCCCCATTAGTTTGGAAATTTGGAAATGTTTTTGCACTTCGTGCAAAAACTATTCGTGCCATCGTTCTGAAAATCCACAGGACTGTAGTTAAATTCAGGGCCTACAACTTTCTAAATCGGTTCAGAATTTTTCGAGTAACGGTATGCGAGTGGTGAGGCCCCAAAGTTCACGCAATGCGTTCCGGATGGGGCAAAAAGCGCACGTTTGTGCACGTTGCGCAAAAACGTGCACGCCAATCGCTTATAAAAGTCATACCAATTGATTCCCGATTAAGTCGCACGTTTCTACGTTTTTACTTTTTGAGTTTTCTCAAAGCTGCGCAACTAGTTACGCGCCGAAGTTTATACGGAAGAATATGGAATAAATAATAAATAATAACTAGACCAAAATTCCCGGGAAATTTTGAAGTGCCACGGACTACTGCCGGATGATCGCGGGGCTCGATACTGATTAATATACTGATTAATATGACATCATCCATGATTCTGTATGTCATACCATTCAAAAGATATTTGACTATAACGTATCAGCCAATCAGAAGAAGGGGCGGGGCTAATTTGCACCAATGAGGGTCAAGGACTCCAGACTTAGTAATATGACATCATCCATGAATCTGTATGTCAAACCATTCAAAAGATATTGGACTATAACGTATCGGCCAATCAGAAGAAGGGGCGGGGCTAATTTGCACCAATGAGGGTCAGGGACTCGATACTTAGTCATTTGACACCACCCATGACTCTCTATGTCAAACCATTCAAAAGATATTGGACTATAACGTATCGGCCAATCAGAAGAAGGGGCGGGGCTAATTTGTACCAATGAGGGTCAGGGACTCGATACTTAGTCATTTGACACCACCCATGACTCTCTATGTCAAACCATTCAAAAGATATTGGACTATAACGTATCGGCCAATCAGAAGAAGGGGCGGGGCTAATTTGCACCAATGAGGGTCAGGGATTCGATACTTAGTCATTTGACACCACCCATGACTCTCTATGTCAAACCATTCAAAAGATATTGGACTTTAACGTATCAGCCAATCAGAAGAAGGGGCGTGGCTAATTTGCACCAATGAGGGTCAGGGACTCGATACTTGGTCATTTGACACCACCCATGTCTCTGTATGTCAAACCATTCAAAAGATATTGGACTATAACGTATCGGCCAATCAGAAGAAGGGGCGTGGCTAATTTGCACCAATGAGGGTCAGGGACTCCATACTTAGTCATTTGACACCACCCATGTCTCTGTATGTCAAACCATTCAAAAGATATTGGACTATAACGTATCGGCCAATCAGAAGAGGGGGCGTGGCTAATTTGCACCAATGAGGGTCAGGGACTCGATACTTAGTCATTTGACACCACCCATGTCTCTGTATGTCAAACCATTCAAAAGATATTGGACTTTAACGTATCAGCCAATCAGAAGAAGGGGCGGGGCTAATTTGCACCAATGAGGGTCAGGGGCTCGATACTTAGTCATTTGATACCACCCGTGAGTCTCTATGTCAAACCAATCAAAAGATATTGGACTATAACGTATCGGCCAATCAGAAAAAGGGGCGGGGCTAATATGTATATATAATATACAAATGTAAATATTTATATGTATAATAATAATAATATACATATATATCCAATGAACCTGTTCCCAGCAGGACTGGGGATCATGTAAGGTCAAAAGGTCAGGGTTCAGATTTCTCCATTATCCAGGTTATATTACATGAAGTCTGTAATGACTGTGTCATGTGACAAGGTCTGGGTCAGTCTAATCAGCACAGCTGTGCTATGGTTGTTAGGGGCAACAAGAACCTGATACAGAGGGAGCGGGAATGACAGCTAGATTTTTGGTTGTGACAAACCTCAAATCACTCCACTTTGCGGTCAAACCGTAGCTCTTAGCAGAAAAATGAAAACATCGTGAGAGACGGAGAACCCAGAACATTCTGTCAATCTTATTTTCATTCAGATATTCCTTAAAATGTGTTAGTAACGGCAATTCGAAAACAAAAATGAGATTTTTTTGAAGAAAACTTCATTTAACATGGGAGTCAATGCAGAGAAAGACAGGATTTGGCATGGCTGTTAGTCTCCCCGTTCAAATTTTGTGCACACCACGCCTGTCAAAGTCACATTTTATGAATCACAAAACCTATGTCTATATTCTGACCAAAAATGATCTGTCTACCTTTTACGGTTTGGCCGTGAGGTCGAGTTACAAATAAAAATTATGATCATTTTTTTAAAGTCTCTCGCACTCTGATCAATTAGAACCGCACTGAAGATTTGACAAAAAAGTGATTTCCAGTCCTCGCTTGAGCGCTCATATCTTGAAAATTGTACATTTTAGGAAAAAACAGTCCGGGGTTTAGAGAGAGAAGAGAAGTTTTCCTCCGTTTTGAAGTTTGAATGACCTTTCTACGTGCAAGTATGAGAAAGATACGTGACTCGGAAAAAAGGTGAATTTTGTCTTTTTTTTCCCAACATTTTCCCATCCGCTTATAATGGCGCCATTGAAATGCATGGGAAAATCTTCCCCATTAGTTTGGAAATTTGGAAATGTTTTTGCACTTCGTGCAAAAACTATTCGTGCCATCGTTCTGAAAATCCAGATGACTGTAGTTAAATTCAGGGCCTACAACTTTCTAAATCGGTTCAGAATTTTTCGAGTAACGGTATGCGAGTGGTGAGGCCCCAAAGTTCACGCAATGCGTTCCGGATGGGGCAAAAAGTGCACGTTTGTGCACGTTGCGCAAAAACGTGCACGCCAATCGCTTATAAAAGTCATACCAATTGATTCCCGATTAAGTCGCACGTTTCTACGTTTTTACTTTTTGAGTTTTCTCAAAGCTGCGCAACTAGTTACGCGCCGAAGTTTATACGGAAGAATATGGAATAAATAATAATAAATAATAAGCCTGAGCAATAGTATTAGTGCCTCGTGCTGCGCACGAGGCACTCCTCCTCCATTGAGCTTGCGCATCTCAATGGAGGAGGCGTGCCACGTGGCGCAGCCGTGGCACTAATAAGCCTGAGCAATAGTATTAGTGCCTCGTGCTGCGCACGAGGCACTCCTCCTCCATTGAGCTTGCGCATCTCAATGGAGGAGGCGTGCCACGTGGCGCAGCCGTGGCACTAATAATAAGCCTGAGCAATAGTAAGAGTGCCTCGTGCTGCGCACGAGGCACTCCTCCTCCATTGAGCTTGCGCAGCTCAATGGAGGAGGCGTGCCACGTGGCGCAGCCGTGGCACTAATAATAAGCCTGAGCAATAGTATGAGTGCCTCGTGCTGCGCACGAGGCACTCCTCCTCCATTGAGCTTGCGCATCTCAATGGAGGAGGAGTGCCACGTGGCGCAGCCGTGGCACTAACTAGACAAAATTCCCGGGAAATTTTGAAGTGCCACGGACTACTGCCGGATGATCGCGGGGCTTATTTGCACCCATGAAGGTCAAGGACTCGATACAGATTCCAATGACACCACCCATGACTCTCTATGTCAAACCATTCAAAAGTTATTACAGAAAATATAGAACCGCTAACTGAACCGCTAACGGGATCGCTAACGGGATCGCTAACGGGACCGCTAACGGGACCGCTAACCGAGCCGCTAACGGGATCGCTAACCGAGCCGCTAACAACCGCTAACGGAACCGCTAACGGGACCGCTAACGGGACCGCTAACGGAACCGCTAACGGGACCGCTAACGGGATCGCTAACGGGACCGCTAACGGGATCGCTAACGGGATCGCTAACGGGATCGCTAACGGGACCGCTAACCGAGCCGCTAATGGGATCGCTAACGGGACCGCTAACAACCGCTAACAGAACCGCTAACGGGACCGCTAACAGAACCGCTAACAGAACCGCTAACGGGATCGCTAACAACCGCTAGCGGAACCGCTAACGGGACCGCTAATGGGATTGCTAACGGGACCGCTAACGGGGTCGCTAACTGGACCGCTAACGGGATCGCTAACTGGACTGCTAACGGTACCGCTAACGGGATCGCTAACGGAATCGCTAACTGAACCGCTAACGGGACCGCTAACCGAGCCGCTAACGGGATTGCTAACCGAGCCGCTAATGGGATCGCTAACGGGACCGCTAACGGGACCGCTAACCGAGCCGCTAACGGGATCGCTAACCGAGCCGCTAACAACCGCTAACGGAACCGCTAACGGGACCGCTAACGGGACCGCTAACGGAACCGCTAACGGGACCGCTAACGGGATCGCTAACGGGACCGCTAACGGGATCGCTAACGGGATCGCTAACGGGATCGCTAACGGGACCGCTAACCGAGCCGCTAATGGGATCGCTAACGGGACCGCTAACAACCGCTAACAGAACCGCTAACGGGACCGCTAACAGAACCGCTAACAGAACCGCTAACGGGATCGCTAACAACCGCTAGCGGAACCGCTAACGGGACCGCTAATGGGATTGCTAACGGGACCGCTAACGGGGTCGCTAACTGGACCGCTAACGGGATCGCTAACTGGACTGCTAACGGTACCGCTAACGGGATCGCTAACGGAATCGCTAACTGAACCGCTAACGGGACCGCTAACCGAGCCGCTAACGGGATTGCTAACCGAGCCGCTAATGGGATCGCTAACGGGACCGCTAACAACCGCTAACGGAACCGCTAACAGGACCGCTAACAGAACCGCTAACAGAACCGCTAACGGGACCGCTAACGGGATCGCTAACAACCGCTAGCGGAACCGCTAACGGGACCGCTAACGGGGTCGCTAACTGGACCGCTAACGGGATCGCTAACTGGACCGCTAACGGGACCGCTAACGGGATCGCTAACGGAATCGCTAACTGAACCGCTAACGGGACCGCTAACGGGATCGCTAACAACCGCTAGCGGAACCGCTAACGGGACCGCTAACGGGGTCGCTAACTGGACCGCTAACGGGATCGCTAACTGGACCGCTAACGGGACCGCTAACGGGACCGCTAACGGGATCGCTAACGGAATCGCTAACTGAACCGCTAACGGGACCGCTAACCGAGCCGCTAACGGGATCGCTAACCAAGCCGCTAACGGGATCGCTAACGGGATCGCTAACAACCGCTAACGGGACCGCTAACGGGATTGCTAACGGGACCGCTAACGGGGTCGCTAACTGGACCGCTAACGGGATCGCTAACTGGACCGCTAATGGGACCGCTAACGGGATCGCTAACAGGACCGCTAACAGAACCGCTAACGGGACCGCTAACACCAATAACACTACCATCCCATAATAAACACCTACCATCCCATAATAACACTAACATCCCATAATAACACTAACATCCTATAAAAACACCTGCCATCCCATAATAACACTAACATCCTATAAAAACACCTGCCATCCCATAATAACACTAACATCCTATAAAAACACCTGACATCCCATAATAACACTAACATCCTATAAAAACACCTGTCATCCCATAATAACACTAACATCCTATAAAAACACCTGACATCCCATAATAACACTAACATCCTATAAAAACACCTGACATCCCATAATAACACCTATCGTGTGTGTGTGTGTGTGTGTGTGTGTGTGTGTGTGTGTTCATCTAAGGTTAAAAGGTCAGGGTTCAGATTTCTCCATTTTCCAGGTTATACTATGAAGTCTGTACTGAGTGAGTCATGTGACCAGTTCTGGGTCAGCCTAATCAGTCAATAGCTGAGCTGTGGTTGCTGGGGCAACAAGAACCTGATACAGAGGGAGCGTGAATGACTCAGCTGGATTTTCGGTTGTGACAAACCTGAAATCACTCCACTTTGCGCTCAAACCGTAGCTCTTAGCAGAAAAACGAAAACATTTTGAGAAACAGAGAACCTACCAGATTATCTAAATGTTATTTTCATACAGATATTCCTTAAAATGTGTTAGTAACGGCAATTCGAAAACAAAAATGAGATTTTTTTTAAGAAAACTTCATTTAACATGGGAGTCAATGAAGAGAGAGACAGGAACTGGCGTGTCTGTTGGCTCCCCCGTTAAAATTTTGTGCACACCACGCCTGTCAAAGTCACATTTTATAAATCACAACACCTATGTCTATATTCTGACCAAAAATTATCTGTCTACCTTTTACGGTTTGGCCGTGACCTCGAGTTACAAATAAGAAATCATGTTTTTTTTTCAGTGTAACTACACTCTAGCAAACTGACTCCCGTGCTCTAGATTTGAAAAAAAGTGATTTCCAGTCCTCGCTTGAGGGCTCATATCTTGAAAAGTGTACATTTTAGGAAAAAACTGTTTCGGGTTTGGAGAGAGAAGAGAAGTTTTCCTCCGTTTTGAAGTTTGAATGACGTTTCTACGTGCAAGTATGAGAAAGATATGTGACTCGGAAAAAAGGTGAATTTTGTCTTTTTTTTCTCAACATTTTCCCATCCGCTTATAATGGCGCCATTGAAATGCATGGGAAAATCTTCCCCATTAGTTTGGAAATTTGGAAATGTTTTTGCACTTCGTGCAAAAACTATTCGTGCCATCGTTCTGAAAATCCACAGGACTGTAGTTAAATTCAGGGCCTACAACTTTCTAAATCGGTTCAGAATTTTTCGAGTAACGGTGTGCGAGTGGTGAGGCCCCAAACTTCACGCAATGCGTTCCGGATGGGGCAAAAAGCGCACGTTTGTGCACGTTGCGCAAAAACGTGCACGCCAATCGCTAATAAAAGTCATACCCATCGATTCCCGATTAAGGCGCACGTTTCTACGTTTTTACTTTTCGCGTTTTCTCAAAGCTGTAGGAGGAGTAGCCGGACAAAGTTTTTACGGAAGAATATATAAATAACTAGACAAAATTCCCGGGAAATTTTGAAGTGCCACGGACTACTGCCGGATGATCGCGGGATGCACCCATGAAGGTCAAGGACTCGATACTGATTAATATGACATCATTCATGACTCTGTATCTCAAACCATTCAAAAGATATTGGACTATAACGTATCGGCCAATCAGAAGAAGGGGCGGGGCTAATTTGCACCAATGAGGGTCAAGGACTCGATACTTAGTCATTTGACACCACCCATGACTCTCTATGTCAAACCATTCAAAAGATATTGGACTATAACGTATCGGCCAATCAGAAGAAGGGGCGGGGCTAATTTGCACCAATGAGGGTCAGGGACTCGATACTTAGTCATTTGACACCACCCATGTCTCTGTATGTCAAACCATTCAAAAGATATTGGACTTTAACGTATCAGCCAATCAGAAGAAGGGGCGTGGCTAATTTGCACCAATGAGGGTCAGGGACTCGATACTTAGTCATTTGACACCACCCATGTCTCTGTATGTCAAACCATTCAAAAGATATTGGACTATAACGTATCGGCCAATCAGAAGAAGGGGCGTGGCTAATTTGCACCAATGAGGGTCAGGGACTCGATACTTAGTCATTTGACACCACCCATGTCTCTGTATGTCAAACCATTCAAAAGATATTGGACTTTAACGTATCAGCCAATCAGAAGAAGGGGCGTGGCTAATTTGCACCAATGAGGGTCAGGGACTCGATACTTAGTCATTTGACACCACCCATGTCTCTGTATGTCAAACCATTCAAAAGATATTGGACTATAACGTATCGGCCAATCAGAAGAAGGAGTGTGGCTAATTTGCACCAATGAGGGTCAGGGGCTCGATACTTAGTCATTTGACACCACCCATGTCTCTGTATGTCAAACCATTCAAAAGATATTGGACTTTAACGTATCGGCCAATCAGAAGAAGGGGCGGGGCTAATTTGTATATATAATATACAAATGTAAATATTTATATGTATAATAATAATAATATACATATATATCCAATGAACCTGTTCCCAGCAGGACTGGGGATCATGTAAGGTCCAAAGGTCAGGGTTCAGATTCCTCCATTTTCCAGGTTATATTACATGAAGTCTATAAGGACTGTGTCATGTGACCAGGTCTGGGTCAGTCTAATCAGCACAGCTGTGATCTGGTTGTTAGGGGCAACAAGAACCTGATACAGAGGGAGCGGGAATGACAGCTAGATTTTCGGTTGTGACAAACCTCAAATCACTCCACTTTGCGGTCAAACCGTAGCTCTTAGCAGAAATATGAAAACATCGTGAGAGACAGAGAACCCAGAACATTCTGTCAATCTTATTTTCATTCAGATATTCCTTAAAATGTGTTAGTAACGGCAATTCGAAAACAAAAATGAGATTTTTTTTAAGAAAATGTTTTTTAACATGGGAGTCAATGAACAGCGAGACAGGAATTGGCGCGTCTGTTGGGCCCCCCGTTAAAATTTTGTGCACACCACGCCTGTCAAAGTCACATTTTATAAATCACAACACCTATGTCTATATTCTGACAAAAAATGATCTGTCTACCTTTTACGGTTTGGCCGTGACCTCGAGTTACAAATAAGAAATCATGGTTTTTTTTCAGTGTAACTACACTCTAGCAAACTGACTCCCGTGCTCTAGATTTGAAAAAAAGTGATTTCCAGTCCTCGCTTGAGGGCTCATATCTTGAAAAGTGGACATTTTAGGAAAAAACTGTTTCGGGTTTGGAGAGAGAAGAGAAGTTTTCCTCCGTTTTGAAGTTTGAATGACGTTTCTACGTGCAAGTATGAGAAAGATACGTGACTCAGAAAAAAGTTTTTTTTTTTTTTTTTTTTAACCTCCTCCCACCCACAGTGTGAAATGCTGCCCCATACAAATACATGGGAAAATCTCCCCATTAGTTTGGAAATTTGGAAATGTTTTTGCACTTCGTGCAAAAACTATTCGTGCCATCGTTCTGAAAATCCACAGGATTGTAGTTAAATTCAGGGCCTACAACTTTCTAAATCGGTTCAGAATTTTTCGAGTAACGGTGTGCGAGTGGTGAGGCCCCAAAGTTCACGCAATGCGTTCCGGATGGGGCAAAAAGCGCACGTTTGTGCACGTTGCGCAAAAACGTGCACGCCAATCGCTAATAAAAGTCATACCCATCGATTCCCGATTAAGGCGCACGTTTCTACGTTTTTACTTTTCGCGTTTTCTCAAAGCTGTGGGACTAGTTACCGGACAAAGTTTTTACGGAAGAATATATAATAACTAGACAAAATTCCCGGGAAATTTTGAAGTGCCACGGACTACTGCCGGATGATCGCGGGGCTTATTTGCACCCATGAAGGTCAAGGACTCGATACAGATTCCAATGACACCACCCATGACTCTCTATGTCAAACCATTCAAAAGTTATTACAGAAAATATAGAACCGCTAACTGAACCGCTAACGGGATCGCTAACGGGATCGCTAACGGGACCGCTAACGGGACCGCTAACCGAGCCGCTAACGGGATCGCTAACCGAGCCGCTAACAACCGCTAACGGAACCGCTAACGGGACCGCTAACGGAACCGCTAACGGGACCGCTAACGGGGTCGCTAACTGGACCGCTAACGGGATCGCTAACTGGACCGCTAACGGTACCGCTAACGGGATCGCTAACGGAATCGCTAACTGAACCGCTAACGGGACCGCTAACCGAGCCGCTAACGGGATTGCTAACCGAGCCGCTAATGGGATCGCTAACGGGACCGCTAACAACCGCTAACGGAACCGCTAACAGGACCGCTAACAGAACCGCTAACAGAACCGCTAACGGGACCGCTAACGGGATCGCTAACAACCGCTAGCAGAACCGCTTACGGGACCGCTAACGGGGTCGCTAACTGGACCGCTAACGGGATCGCTAACTGGACCGCTAACGGGACCGCTAACGGGATCGCTAACGGGACCGCTAACGGGACCGCTAACCGAGCCGCTAACGGGATCGCTAACCGAGCCGCTAACAACCGCTAACGGAACCGCTAACGGGACCGCTAACGGAACCGCTAACGGGACCGCTAACGGGGTCGCTAACTGGACCGCTAACGGGATCGCTAACTGGACCGCTAACGGTACCGCTAACGGGATCGCTAACGGAATCGCTAACTGAACCGCTAACGGGACCGCTAACCGAGCCGCTAACGGGATTGCTAACCGAGCCGCTAATGGGATCGCTAACGGGACCGCTAACAACCGCTAACGGAACCGCTAACAGGACCGCTAACAGAACCGCTAACAGAACCGCTAACGGGACCGCTAACGGGATCGCTAACAACCGCTATCAGAACCGCTTACGGGACCGCTAACGGGGTCGCTAACTGGACCGCTAACGGGATCGCTAACTGGACCGCTAACGGGACCGCTAACGGGATCGCTAACGGAATCGCTAACTGAACCGCTAACGGGACCGCTAACGGGATCGCTAACAACCGCTAGCGGAACCGCTAACGGGGTCGCTAACTGGACCGCTAACGGGATCGCTAACTGGACCGCTAACGGGACCGCTAATGGGACCGCTAACGGAATCGCTAACTGAACCGCTAACGGGACCGCTAACCGAGCCGCTAACGGGATCGCTAACCAAGCCGCTAACGGGGATCGCTAACGGGATCGCTAACAACCGCTAACGGGATTGCTAACGGGACCGCTAACGGGGTCGCTAACTGGACCGCTAACGGGATCGCTAACTGGACCGCTAACGGGACCGCTAACGGGATCGCTAACAGAACCGCTAACGGGACCGCTAACACCAATAACACTACCATCCCATAATAAACACCTACCATCCCATAATAACACTAACATCCTATAAAAACACCTGACATCCCATAATAACACTAATATCCTATAAAAACACCTGCCATCCCATAATAACACTAACATCCTATAAAAACACCTGACATCCCATAATAACACTAACATCCTATAAAAACACCTGACATCCCATAATAACACTAATATCCTATAAAAACACCTGCCATCCCATAATAACACCTATCGTGTGTGTGTGTGTGTGTGTGTGTGTGTGTGTGTGTGTGTGTGTGTGTGTGTGTGTGTGTGTGTGTGTGTGTGTGTGTGTGTGTGTGTGTTCATCTAAGGTTAAAAGGTCAGGGTTCAGATTTCTCCATTTTCCAGGTTATACTATGAATTCTGTACTGAGTGAGTCATGTGACCAGTTCTGGGTCAGTCTAATCAGTCAACAGCTGAGCTCTGGTTGCTAGGGGCAACAAGAACCTGATACAGAGGGAGCGGGAATGACTCAGCTGGATTTTCGGTTGTGACAAACCTGAAATCACTCCACTTTGCGCTCAAACCGTAGCTCTTAGCAGAAAAACGAAAACATTTTGAGAAACGGAGAACCTACCAGATTATCTTAATGTTATTTTCATACAGATATTCCTTAAAATGTGTTAGTAATGGCAATTCGAAAACAAAAATGAGATTTTTTTTAAGAAAACTTCATTTAACATGGGAGTCAATGAAGAGAGAGACAGGAATTGGCGCGTCTGTTGGCTCCCCCGTTAAAATTTTGTGCACACCACGCCTGTCAAAGTCACATTTTATGAATCACAACACCTATGTCAATATTCTGACCAAAAATTATCTGTCTACCTTTTACGGTTTGGCCGTGAGCTCGAGTTACAAATAAGAAATCATGTTTTTTTTTCAGTGTAACTACACTCTAGCAAACTGACTCCCGTGCTCTAGATTTGAAAAAAAGTGATTTCCAGACCTCGCTTGAGGGCTCATATCTTGAAAAGTGTACATTTTAGGAAAAAACAGTCCGGGGTTTAGAGAGAGAAGAGAAGTTTTCCTCCGTTTTGAAGTTTGAATGACGTTTCTACGTGCAAGTATGAGAAAGATACGTGACTCGGAAAAAAGGTGAATTTTGTCTTTTTTTTCTCAACATTTTCCCATCCGCTTATAATGGCGCCATTGAAATGCATGGGAAAATCTTCCCCATTAGTTTGGAAATTTGGAAATGTTTTTGCACTTCGTGCAAAAACTATTCGTGCCATCGTTCTGAAAATCCACAGGACTGTAGTTAAATTCAGGGCCTACAACTTTCTAAATCGGTTCATAATTTTTCGAGTAACGGTGTGCGAGTGGTGAGGCCCCAAAGTTCACGCAATGCGTTCCGGATGGGGCAAAAAGCGCACGTTTGTGCACGTTGCGCAAAAACGTGCACGCCAATCGCTAATAAAAGTCATACCCATCGATTCCCGATTAAGGCGCACGTTTCTACGTTTTTACTTTTCGCGTTTTCTCAAAGCTGTAGGAGGAGTAGCCGGACAAAGTTTTTACGGAAGAATATATAAATAATAATAAGCCTGAGCAATAGTATGAGTGCCTCGTGCTGCGCACGAGGCACTCCTCCTCCATTGAGCTTGCGCAGCTCAATGGAGGAGGCGTGCCACGTGGCGCAGCCGTGGCACTAATAATAAGCCTGAGCAATAGTATGAGTGCCTCGTGCTGCGCACGAGGCACTCCTCCTCCATTGAGCTTGCGCAGCTCAATGGAGGAGGCGTGCCACGTGGCGCAGCCGTGGCACTAATAATAAGCCTGAGCAATAGTATGAGTGCCTCGTGCTGCGCACGAGGCACTCCTCCTCCATTGAGCTTGCGCAGCTCAATGGAGGAGGCGTGCCACGTGGCGCAGCCGTGGCACTAACTAGACCAAAATTCCCGGGAAATTTTGAAGTGCCACGGACTACTGCCGGATGATCGCGATTTGGCAGCTACCCTGGGGGACTCCACAGTCCAATGACTTACTATGCGATAAGGCACCTTTTAAAATAAACTTTTTGTGACCTTTCAGACAGATAGCTCTTAAACCATTGAATTGCAGAAAAATTAAAACCATAATTAATGAGTTTAGAAATTAAAATGTCATGCTCAATCACATCAAAGGCAGCACTGAAGTCAAGCAATGCTGTTCCCACAAGCATCGAGTCATCAATTGATGTTAACCAGTTATTGGACATCTGTGTCATTGCAGTGCAGTTGGAGTGGCCAGACCTATAAGCATGTTGGAACATTGTTGTTAAATCATTGTAAGAAAAGTAATCTTGTACTTGCTTGAATACTATCATCTCCAATAATTTACTGAGAACAGGTAAAATACTTATAGGCCTACTATTTGGACCGCAGAAAGTTGATTTTGTATATTTGGGTAAAGGAATGATCTAACCCTCCTTCCAAAGTTTAGGACACACACCACTAATCAGACACCTGTTGAACATGTGACAGAGAAGCTTCGAAATTACCGCAGCAGATGATCTCAATAGCCTATTGTCCAAGTTGTCCATTCCAGCAGACCCACCAACAGTCAAAGATTTCAGCAGCAATTCCACCCGCAAAACACTGACCAGATGACATTCAAAATGACATAACTTGTTTTTCATAATTAATTTTTTTATCAGCTCATCTGAGTTAGTATCAACAGTACAATGCATTTTCTCTCTGAGTTTAGAACCCTTGTTAACAAAATAATCCTTGAAATAATTTGCAATCTGAGTTGGCTTATTTAAATAAACTCCATTCAGTTCAACAAAAGAGGTACAGGTAGATTTTTTCCCCATAATTTCATTAAGTACATTCCATAATTTCTTACTGTCCGTACCGCTGTCAGAAATTCTTTTCTGATAGAAGTTTTTTCTTTTTGACTCTGTTCACTTTGGTCACATGATGCCTTTGTATACAATAAAGTTTTCTGTCCACAAGAGAACCCGAGAGAACAGCAACCTTCTTAGTCCTTTGAGCCATTAAACTCTTTAATTCAGAATCAATCCAAGGAGCACTTTTGGCTTTAACTGTAAACTTTTTTAACTGAGCATGACTGTTAACAACTCTCAATAGCACATACTTAATGTTATCCAGCTCAGTGAGAAAATTATCCTCATTGAATATCTTATAAGTTCTTTTTACCATAATATTGGGACAGGCTTTAGGACGCTTTTTTCTCCTGGAGACAGCCACACAGTTATGGTCACTAAACTGGTACAAAAACAGGTGTGGAGCACATATCAGGGGTATTAGTGAAAATATGATGGATACATTTTGATGTTGGAGATCTAGCAGTGTTAATAGAAATTCTTGTAGGTTGATAAATTAATTGGGATAAACCACACATATCAGTCATATATTTAAGCTTGTTCTTGAGAGCACACTCATCAGATAGCCAATCAATGTTCAGATCACCCATCCAGTACATCTCTCCGTTTTCTTCAGTCACTTTATCTAGCATATTACATAATGCATTTAAATATTCTATCCTGACACTAGGTGGCCTGTAACAACATCCAACAAGTATTGGTTTTAAATAGGGGAGATGTACCTGCAGCCATAACATTTCAACATCATCAACCATCAAGTCATGTCTCAATTTAACAGGATAATGGTCATGTATTAGAATGGCCACACCTCCAAACCTATTTCTATCATGTCTATAAATTGAATAGCCACTTATAGAAACTTCTGAATTGTTTATAAAACTGTCCAGGAGGTTTCAGAAATTGCAAGAATATCTATATTGTTCAATTGCAAAAATAAAGAAAGGTCTTGGATTTTATTCCTCAAACTACATGTTAATATGTGCAAGGACTAAGCCTGAGGGTAGTTTGTTTATACCAGTCATCTTATCACATACCTCAAGTTGTTAAATCATCATCACATTCATCAGACATATTGATCCAGCTCTGAAAGTTCATGGATAAGCAGTGTATTTGCAACCTCTGGGTTTCCATTAAGCTTAATGTAGATCTTACAGGTGGCAGTCCAGGTGGCTTGTATTTTGTTATCCTTCCTCAGAACACGTGCTTGGCGGGCAATGTAGGCGTTTCTCCTCGTCAGGTGATCATTTAGATATACACTAGAGCACTTCAGCTTCCGGCCTTGCTTCAGGACATCCACCTTTCGTTTTCTGAGGATTGTGTGTGTGTTTCCCTGAAGAGTTCATGCACACCTATGGGTGTGTGTGTGTGTGTGTGTGTGTGTGTGTGTGTGTGTGTGTGTCAGAGAGAGTAGAGCTAGTGAGTGTGTGTCTGTGTTTGAGTGACTGAATGAGTGAGTCTATGCATGTACTCTGCATGTAGAGTAAAAACTGTGGGAGTATGATGATAATGTATGGAAGAAAGTGGAAAAATCTTGAAGGCTTGGAGCTTGAAGTGAGCGATGACATCATTGCACATGTGCGTGTGTCTGTATCCATTTGCCCAGATGATAATCATATGGTCAAACAACAGTTAATCCAATACATTTAGAAATTAAATGATATAATAATCATCAATAACACCTCTATTATATGGAACACCAGGACAAAACCAGTACTGTACAAACATGTTGTTTATTAAATGTCAAATATTCAACAAAGTAAACAACTCTGATTCAAGTAAATTGTTCTGCATAACATTTTACATATGTCTTTAAGTAGTATATGGTTTTACACAATATTAATCTTGAAGTGAATTAAGCTTAAGATAATATTTCAAAAATATAAAAATTATGCAAGAATGAAATTACAGATGCATTCAAAATTGTATGGGTGCAGACAAGATCATTGTGCTAATAATACAATTGTAATTTAGATCATCAAAAGGTAAGTAATAATCATGTGGACAACATTCATTAAGAACATAAAGATACAACAATATAATGCAGTTAAGTGTATGATCATAAAAACATGTCGAGAATTAAATTTTGAGAGAATTGAAGCCTTACAATGCAGAACAAAAGAATAGAGAAGTCTGGGTCAATCTACCATGATTTGTCAGACCAAGAGCCTCTCATTAAAATATCAAAAACTGAACTGTTATTGTGACAATTAAAGTTGCAAATATGGACAATAGACTTCCATTCACAACAGATGTGAGGACAAAATAAGTCCTGAGTCCTTTACAAGGATTGAGACTCACAGAGGTCAAAGGTCCACATCAAAACCAGTGAGGATCCCTCTGTCTGATGGGCATTCATGTGGCAGCAGAATGTCTTTGGACAGTGCAGAGCAGTGGTCATCTTCCTCTTTCCTGAATACACAAAAGCAGAGATATCAGCACAACATACATCATAGTTATTTCTGAATTTAAATTCAGTATACAAATTAGCCTTACAATTGCTCACACACCAGGACAATAGAAAATCTTACGTCTGTGTGGTTGCTGCATCAATAGAGTTGTCTCCAGAGCTGCTGTTGTCACTTGGTCTGCTACCTGGATCTGTTGTAGCCCTGATTTGGAAACAAAGAAATAATCAATAAGTTGTAGTTTTCAAAGCAAGTGAATCATCAAGAAGAAAGCTGCATACATTGGCAGAGCATCTGGCTGATGAGCACCTGCCTGAGACACATTGAACTGCTGCTGTGGCCCCTTGGACACATGTTGGACCGTCTAGGAAGTCTCGCTGATGCAGCAGAGTGCTGCTACATTGCTGCAGCTCTTCCCATGACCAACCGCAGGTCATCCATGGCTCTACTGGCTCCTGCTGCTCCTGGACCCTTCCTGTAGCCAGCCCAGGTATGCCTGATCCTGGCTGTACACCAAAGGAGAATGAAAACAACTTTATACATGTGTGTTGAAAAGTTTTTTTAACATAAGATTAAAAAACTTCAAAGAAATGTGAGCATTGAAAAGTCAAATCAAACTAACATCTAACAGTATACTCACCTCTGTCTGTAAGTGCACCTTGCCTGCATCCTCAGTGGCTCTGTAAGTACAACTGACAATATTACACCTGCAGGGGGACTATTCACCCATAGCTGGGACAGCGGTTGACAGGCACCAGGGTTTATCCACACAGTGGTGGCCCTGACGCCGTGTCTCTGGGGCCCGCTGCTGCTCCGAGATCCCCTGCAGTTTAGCCTGGGACCGTGAGGTACCCAGTTTCCGTGTGTGGCCCCGGGGAGGCACTGCAGGAGTCTTGGTAGTGGAGAGGCTTTGTACTGGCAGGAGGAAGCTAACTAAGTCAACTTCTTTTTTTCACCCTCCATTCAGA
Source organism: Cololabis saira (assembly GCF_033807715.1). Lineage (NCBI taxonomy): Eukaryota > Metazoa > Chordata > Actinopteri > Beloniformes > Belonidae > Cololabis > Cololabis saira. The sequence continues at coordinate 37,835 of NW_026906274.1, read as the reverse complement.
AGGCTAGCCAGCGGCAGAAGCAGTGAGCAGAGAGCAGCACAATGCAGCAACATGCACTAGCTCCAAGCACCACACTACTGCACTAGACGCTTCACACATACCCTGTGTTAGCACACAGCAGTGTGTGCTAACACACACACACAGACGCACACACACGCGCACACACACACACACACACACACACACACGCGCAGACAGACGCACACGCAGACAAACACAGATGACAGACATACACAAAAACAGATAAACAGAGAGGGGGTGCTAGAGAGGGAAAGGTGGGGAAGGAAGAGAGAAGGGGAGGGAATGACAAGGATGTGGATGAAAATACTTACCGTATACCTACCGAATACCTACCATTTCATCTGGGCTGGGCACCTTTTCCGAATTAAACAACATACCTACAAGGGCTCTTTTCCACAATAAAAGACCACAAGAGGAAACCTTTCTCAACCCAAAACCACCATGAGTTGGACCCCAGGCCATATTCACCATAAGCATCCAGATACCAAAAGAAAATAACACAATGAACCACAAGAACTACCCTAACAACAACTACCCTAACAACAACAACAGGCCATCTTGCTCAACCCCAACCACCATCAACAACAAGCTGTGAACTCTGCCAAAGAGTACTTCACAGATGACTTGGATCCGAGGCCACATTCCCCACAGGCATCCAGACACAACACCACTAAAGCAAAACCACTTCACTCAGAAGACAAGCCTCCCGCTTCTGGCGAAGTCAAAACACAGTACACCGGATCGTGATAACTGTGATACGATTGCAGCACACCTGATTGAAGGCAACATTGTGGTTGCGATATGTAAATATGATCAATCAGTGTCCGCTTTTCGGTCGTTGCAGCGGAAACAAGCTGGCTATAGCCTCTGGACCGAAACAACTCCCATATGGCTTTCTTCCCTTTGGAGAGCAAGTCTTCATTGAAGTCTCCACAAACCACTACAGGCTGGCAACCCATCATCTCTAAAGTGTCCAAGAGGCTTTGCATGTTTGCAAGAAACACGTCAAGTTGGATATTTGGTGGTCTGTACACAGTGGCTATCAATGCTCTGACAGGACCCTCAACCTTGACGACGGCGAATTCAAGGTCGGGCACATTTTGAATGTACCGTCGGGCCTCTGCTTGTAGACAGCTCCTGTAGTACACTGCAACTCCACCTCCATCTTTCATAGCCATATCCGCTCTGTTAGAATATGAGACATTTCTGTTGCGCGCAAACATCTCATATCCCTCCAGCTGGAAGTCTGGAGAAACAAATGATCCCGACAGATGGGATTCGGTGATGCACAGGACATCAGCAAGTCTGAATTCATGGTGGGACCTGATGTCCTCCATGTGCGACGGAAGTCCTTGACAATTGTGATGGACTATTGTCAAAGTTGGACCAGTGTGGTCTGCGGTCTTGACAAAGTGCAAAAGCGGTCTTGCACTCTCGAATGAGGCGTGACTCATAGTCTCCATTGATGTGGTGATTTTAGGATTCGCATAGATCTTCTTTTCTTCAAAGTCTCTGATCCATAGTCCTTGAAGTGAGGTCGTCCGGCTCAGGGCGACATAGGCCATTCCGGGTTCAAAAATGTGCTTCAAGGACACCACAGCAGACTGCACAGTCATGCCTTGCACTTTATGAGCTGTACAGCCGAAGGCCAGCTTCATCGGGAACTGCCGTCGAACCATCCCCCTTATGCTCGTGCTTTCCTCGAACCTTTCCACGTACACCAAGTTATCCTCCGCCCCTTGAATCTTCTTGCGGAATTTCTGGCCTGCCGTGGGATTATCCAATTCGAGTCCAATGAGCTTGACCACAGTCAGTCCGTCTTCGGTGGTGGTGACAATGTTGGCAATTGTTCCAAAAGTGCCATTTACAATCCCGTCCTCAATATCGAGATTCCTGATCACCATGACTCGTGCTCCTTGAGCCGCTTGCAGGTTGTCAGGTAAATCCCTTTTATTGCCTTTAAAGGAATCATACGCAGGTTTCATTTCTCCAGTTCGCAGATCTTTTCTAAAGTCTTGCGCTGGAATCTCTACAACTTGCAACTTTAAGGCAGTTAAAATTGCAGCGTTGTGCTCGTCAACCTCTTTGTTGGTGGCAAAGATATGAAGGGCGTCTGTCGGACAATCTCCGGCCTCCACAACGGCCTGAGCGAGCAGAGCTTCGTCATCCGCGCTGAGCGGATCCTCCTTATTCCTGGTTCTAATCCTGTTCAAGAGCTCGGCAAAAGTGCGATCATCTTTCTGCCGCATTATCTCTGTCAGATTGACCAGCTTGAAATCTTGCCAGAGGTCGAGCACATCATCCTCAAAAACGCATAGCGGTTTGCCTTTACCAAGGGGCGGCAGTTGGTAAAAGTCGCCAACTGCAAGGACAGACATCCCTCCAAATGGTCTCCTGTTTCCTCTGATCTGCTGAAATCTCCAGTGGACATAGGAAAACAGATCCTTAGAGACCATGGATATCTCATCAATAATCAAGATCTCCGCATTGGACAGTGTTACCCTCACTTCGTCCAGTGTGTTTCCGAGACCTTGATACGGAGGTTTCAGGCTTCTCGGCAGCTTCAGCAGTGAGTGCAGTGTTTTGCCAGAGATATTGAAAGCGGCGGTGCCAGTAAACGCCGCCAACAGCACTGAAGGCTTAGACATGTCACCTTCATTGCGAAACCTGGGAAGTTGGCGCAGAATCTTGGTGGCCTCCTGATAAACACACTTGATCACATGGGACTTGCCACAACCGGCTCCCCCAGAGATGAAGTAAAAAAAGGGTTCAGGATCCTGACCCCAGACGCGTTTCAAACACCATTCGCGTATGGCGTAGAAGGCGGACGCCTGCATCTCATTGAGGCTTCGAAACATGTTCCTCACAAAGTCGGGGCTCAATTCCGGCGCCTGGATTGCTGGCATGGCTCCACTGCTCTCACCTTGAAGCTGAAAATCTGGAAGCTGCTCCTGTTCCTCCTCGCCAGGGTTTATGGCTTCTCGCTGAGCGACACACTCTAAACGATCCACCTCAACCTCTGGTGCAAAACTATTCCACGCGTTGCGGACGGGTCCCTCCTTTCGAAACCGTTCGAGGGCTTTGTCGATTTTCTTACCCTCTCCTTCGTAGCGCTTTCTATTGAAGTTGACGTACTTTTTCACAGGCAATCGGCCCGGACGCCGACCACTTTTATAAAACGCTTCGTAGGTCGGGTAGCGTTCCGGCTTCAGATCAGCATCCTCTCTGTGTGGCCAGTACAGTTTTAGGACCCGTCTGTAATACTTTTCCGGATGTTTCTTCTCTGAGAAACGAGTAAACCGGATGACGGCAGGTTTTCCCGAAGTCCTCTTCTGGATAAACCCGTGGTCGTTCTGGAGGGGAATGGCAGTAGCCGATTGACGTTGCTGACCGTAGAGGACCCTGTAATTGGATGTGAAGTCAGCCAGACACATGTCTCGAAACTCGCCTGTATCAGGCCTCTGCATGTATTTTTCCGGCAATCCTGCCATCCAAACGTCCTCTTCATCTGCGGCCATGTTCTGCAGCCTGCTCATCGGAAGACTCATTCTCATACCGTCGTCCTCCGTCTGTATAAAAATTACAGAACGCGAGCACTTTTTCAGCGGTAGGCTGCATACCCGTGCCACAGACTCCTGAGCGCTAACCTCTCGGTGTTTAGCATACGCCTGCATAATCTGCTTCATCTCATCCTGTTTATTAACGCCAGATTTCCGTACATCACGGATGACAGAGTCAAGGAATTCAGTCATCTCGTGCTCTGGCTTGGAGACGTACGACATCATATACATGATGCAACTGAAATCGTCAATGACATACTGGATGTCCATGTTGGCGTTCCATGCTCGCAACAGGTCAGGGTTGTATCCATTCACCCAGCAGTCCTTGGGGTCACGCTTATTGTAGACCACCATTCCACTGGTGAGGGATCTGACACTGTGCGAGTACTCTTCAGGATGCAAGTCACATTTTTGCAACAACTCTGCCAAGTCCTTGAAAGAGGCATTTGGGTCCATTAGAAGATCTCTCACCGGCTTCAGCTTTTCCTTAGCCATCTGTTGCTGCTTTGAGAGGAATTTTTTGCTCTTCTTGGACTTCTTCTGACTCTTCTTGGAATCCTTGGACTTTTCCCCACATTTTTTATGCCCGCCAACATCGTTTTGTCCACAGTCTTGGTCTTTCTGGGCATCGTCTTTCTTGACATCTTCATCATCACCATCATCAACAGCCCCCCAAGGTGTGCAGCCAATGATCGTTTGATCCATGGGCAGTTTTGGAAAACCAAATCTGCACGATACATTGCCTTTCCTGCATGTTTTGGAGTGGTTGCGGCTGTGAACCTGAACCTCAGACACTATTTTGTGGAGCTCGGGGTCCGTGTCCACATCAGGCATCCGACAGCATATATAGCGGTCAATGAATTTGATGACATCCTTGCAGCACTCAGGATCCTCAATCTCTGGTGCATCTTTGATCCACACCAGCATATGGATATGCGGACTACCTCTAGCTTGAAATTCCACCCGATAAAAGTAGTCCTCCACTGGACCGATGGGCTGTGCAGGTGACAGGAGCAGATCTCTCATGAGCGCATCCACTCGCTTCTCAAACAAGCGCATCACCGTCACAGGGTTACTGCGGAGAATCTCACACTTCTCATTCCAGTCCAGCTCTGAGAAGTCCCCTTGCTCACCTTGTTGAGCTTTGATAATGTCAATAACCTCCGGCCATCTCATTTCGGCGGCAGAAAACGTTAGGAAAAACGTTGGCTTGCCCAACTGTCTGACCATGGCGAAAAGATCTCGCAGCGTTTTCTCCCAATACGCTGGAGTGCCTCGGAGGGGTTGCATGAAACGGGTCGCATCCCTATTTTGGATGAGTTGTTCCAGCTCCTCTTTGTCCTGAATCATCTTATTGGAAATTGTCCTCCCATCTTTGGTGAATTTCTTCCCCTTGCGTGTTTGGATGGACATGCTGTTCCTAGCGATGTGCGTTTCCGTCACAAACTGGGAAAAGAACAGATAACTCTGGTCCCTCGCAAAGCGGGCATCCACAGAGAAGAGCCTTGAATTGAAGTACACACTTGGGGACAGATGGATTATTCTGCCCTCATCCAAGGTGTTCTCTCCGGTTGGGAACTGAACAGGAAAGGCCATGGCTTCAAGCTTAGGAATGGCAAAGAAACCGACAGGTTTGTTTCCTTGGGCAGGAGCAATGCTAAATATGCCATCCCCATATGACAGAACCTCCTGTGCTATGTCAAGAGGCTGCATGCACGTGTCCAAGGCCAGACCAGGCCTGAGGTCTTCCTTTTCCTTGTCGTCGTCCACCTCATTGGGCTGCTTTTCACCAGATGTGCCTGCAGCGGGTTCCATGTCTCCTTCCGGATGTCTGGGCTCCTTGAGCTGTGCAGCATCTGGGGCTTCCTGTGGAGCATCTCCCTCTTCGAGACTTTCAAATTCAGCACAGTCATCAATCTCAATGTTGCTGTATTCTGAATGAGTCTCTCGCAGTATCCTTAGCCCTGCTAGCACATTCTTCATGTTAACTGTGTAGAAGTGCTGATAGCCCTTGTACTTGATGTTGCGCTTCAACTTTACTTGCAACAGCTGGGCTTGGGCGCTGGGCCTCGGAAGAGCATTGACTGTGGTTTCCATCTCTGATGGTACACACACAACTGCTCCGTGTACTGCTCTTTGACGTCCTTTGGGCAAGGCAACTATCTTTGCAAACGGTAAGATCTTTGCAATCAATTGCCTTTCCAGCACGTTCAACTGTTCGAGCTCTGGGGGAATGGGTGCGAGCTCCAGGTTGTTGCCAGCTGCCATGGACGGCATTCGTCCTCTGGCCAAGTGGCTGTCACAGGTGTGGCAGATCCACTCCCGCATCCTGTCCTGTGGAACGGTGCATGGGGCTGAGCAATCGGTGTCACAAACGTGGACATACTTACCTGTCAAGCAAGCAGCCACCACGCAAATGTTTTTAATATATTTGGCCCTGTTGCAATGCCTTACCTGATTGGGGAACAGAGCTCTGTGACACACTGTGCAGACATGTGTGGGCCCGTGTCTAATCCTTTCCCGAAATACAGATATGGCTTCTACCATCACAGGGTTAACCACAGGCTGTGCAGTTTCCGGGCGGCAGTTTACGATGTCCATGTATTTCCTCTTAATTCTGAGTGCACACTGCAACTTATGACGGATACGAAGTGCAGCATCTTTAGCGAGTCTATCCTTTTTGTTCTGGATGCAGTGTTGTATGTGACGCAGCCTGAACTCTGGGTTGTGGTGATATTTCTCGCTCACGTACTTTTTCTGTTTGATTTTAAAATGAAGATCAGTGCTATACCTCTCGGTCACGTACTTTTTCTGTTTGTTTTTAAAATGAGGATCATTGCTATACCTCTTGCTCACGTACTTTTTCATTAAACATTTCTGTTTGTTTTTAAACTGAGGATCAGTGCTATATCTTTCCTTCATGTACTTTTTCATGAAGGTTTTCTGTTTGCTCTGACTATCCAGATCCATCCAACTTCTTTTGATGTACTTCTTCTTTTGTTTCCGGTGATAACGGTCTTTTACGTATTTGGTTTTAATCGCCTGCAGTTTTGTCAGCCGAAATTCCAAACTGCTGACATATTTCTCTTTCTCATACTGCGCTCTATTAGTGATGCTTGTACCATTGTTTACAGGTGGTACATGTTTCTTTTTGCACTCACTCGATCTACGCATAGCCTTTTTTCGCATGTGTTTCTCGATTTTCGAAAAATCCTTGCCTGTCGTGGGACGTGCTATGTTGACGCGCTGATTCAAGTCCTGATTCTTTGGATGTCTGAAGTTAGTATTCTGTGGGATATTGGCTTCTAACAATTGTGCTTCTGGTACAGCCGTTGATGGATTTTTGATGGTCACATCCTCCGACTGCCCAGGCATCTCACTGAGTGTGTGGTCACTTGTAAAGGAAACAGGCATGAACTCATAGCTGCCATAAGGGCCACGGTTTTGAAAAAGCACAAGCAAATGATTAACCATGTCACTCAATTCAGAGAAGGTCAGCATAATTGCTTTTCCTTTACGTTGAGGAAGACCTTTGGCACACCTTGAGTGGGAATCAAAAACCCTGTAGCGTCCGGACCTGTCACGGAACACTGCAATGCACTCAGGATTAACAATGAGAAAAGCCAGGTTGACACCTTGAGAGAGGCTGTTCAGCTGTTCACGAAGGCGCAGTCCTCTCCTGCTTCGAGGGCTGCCGTCTACAGCCTTCAAGAGACCAACCCTCAAGTCCGACATGTCCAACTGAACATTGTAGGTATCCGAATCGGTGAAAACCTGTTTCGGCATCTCCTCTATGGTCAAGTGGTTGCTTTTGAACCTTTTGTCCGCCTTCAACTGTTCTTTGATACCTACATAGAGTGCATTCCCCTGTTCAAGCACTCTATCAAGTGAGACCATGTCAAAATCCACCCCCTCCTGGTGGTAGGCGAGAAAGGTCAGAGCCATGCAGGTACACTGGTGATTGCGAGAAAAGGTTCCATACCTCCCGTCCTTCTGAGAATGCGACGCCCTCACAGATTGAGTGCGATGGCTCGGACCGACGGCAGGATCCTGAAATCATTTTAAGGAATGTTGTCATTGTTATCGTGATGTAACATTTTCTTTTATAAGTGACAGATCAATCATTATCAATCTCATCATTAATCATAATTCGTTTCATTATCATCGTTAATCTTATATTCTTTAACATACCTTACATGCCTCCAACATATGTAACCAGCAATGGGTGGACAAAGTATTCACATCCTTTACGTAAGTGAAAGTACCAATACAATAATGTAAAATTGCTCCATTACAATTAAAAGTCCTGCATGTCAAATACTGCTTAAATAAAAGGGTACATAAATTATAGCAGCAAAATACAAGTATAATAATACACAAGTATTAAAACTAAAACTACTGAGTCCAGTGGTTCACAACCCTGGGTCAGAAACTGTGTGTGTGTGTGTGTGTGAGAGTGAGTGAGTGAGTGAGTGAGTGAGTGAGTGAGTGAGTGAGTGAGTGAGTGAGTGAGTGAGTGAGTGAGTGAGAGAGAGTACAGACAGAGGTGCAGCAGTTAAAAGATGTAAATTACCTGGCTGGGACGTTCCTGGAAGGTGGACTCCTGGGGCTGGGCAGGGTCAGACGCACCAGGCTCCACCACCACTCTCCTAGGACTGCAAGGCGCTGGCTTGGAGGACACCTCCACGGCTGGTGCCTCCACCTAAAACAACAAATAACTGTGTGAACTGCATTGACAAAATGAAACCATGTATTTTAATACTGTGTTACAATTATTCACTAAATATAACAATAAAATGCTTTTGTCTATGGTGTGTCTACTCAAAATACTCAAACAAATCCAAATAAGTATTACTCAAATAAATCAGACAAAATAATCATAATAATAATAATAATAATCATAATCATATATATATATATATATATATATATATATATATATATATATATATTAGGGCTGGGCGATATGGCAAAAAAAGTGATCACGATTTTTTTTCCCATATTGAATGATCTCGATTTTTAATCACGATTTTTTAAATCAGAAGATCCCCCCTCCCTTCTGGAATAAAATAGAAAGAAACCAGAGATTAGTTTTTTTTTTATTAACAAATAAAGCAAATAGCATGTTTTAACAAGAATCCAGAATGCAGTGGTACCCACCGAAAAAACTAGGGATGCACCGAAATGAAAATTTGAGGCCGAAACTGAAGCGGAATAAAATTTAAAGACTTGGCTGAATACTGAGTACCGAATAGCCTACGGAATGCGGTTGTTCACAGTTTTTCATTTATTTTGCCATGTTTTTCTCAATTGCATAGATAAAATTGCAATGACATTATTAACAACAAAAACAGTAAACTAATGAGTTGAGCCACTGTCAAGCAGCTGGCGATGCGGTTGCTTAAATTGACCAACAGGTGGCTCTCTAACATCACTGTTTGTGTACTGTGCGTCACTCTGACGCTGGTTAGTAATTAAGGAGTTAAAACTCACTCGCCACTTACGGGACTCAGTAGCCAGCAGAAACGGCAGTTTTATTACATTTATTAACTGTAGTACCGCTATTATGAGAGGTTATTTCTCACAGTATTAGCCTAAAGGGACTTAAGGCTGATTTATGGTCCCGCGTTACACCAACGCAGAGCCTACGGCGTCATCTGGTGAGCTCTGCTTGTTGCCTCCGCGCTCCGACACATTCACTCCGCTGAGCGCGCACACAGACACACACGCACGCACGCACACACCCATGTCGGGGCCGCGGAGTTTCTGAAGTCGGCGGTGATCAGTGATTTGTGGTACAAGCAGAGCGAATCACAACTTTAATGAGTGCGGTTCGAATACACAATACATCCATCACGAAGGGCATTTTGTGAATCCATCACACCCTCCTCCTGTACGCTCGGAAGAAGTTGTCCGGCGAAATAAATAAATAAATAACCGTGAGTCCCGGTCGGCTCGAAGCTAAGCTAACGCTAGCCTGCGGTTCTTGTCTTGTAGTTTTATTCTCTCTGGTCACGCTTGCTCCCACCGGTGCAGGGGAGGCAGATGTGACTAGTTTACTGCCTATGGTCATGCAACTTGCCGTGGCATGTCATGCGCATGATCAATTAATGCAGACAGCGCGGTGCCAGGAAAGCGGGTTGTGATTGGTTGTCGTGCACTTTGCTGCAGCATGTTTTGCACGTGATCGAGAAAGTAGACACCTAGCTGATCACCGTGATCGAACTTAATTTGATCGCGATCACAAATCGAGATCGTATAATCGCCCAGCCCTAATATATATATATATATATATATATATATATATATACACACACACACACACATATAAATTATTATAATTTTGAATCCTTTGTTTGAACATGGTTAAAAAAAATGTCAGTCAGCACTTGACTTCTGCAAAATCTTATACCAATGTGGAATAACTTAATGAGAAAAGAAAATATATTTTCACGTTAATGTAAATATTTTGCTATTGTTGTACTTCCAGGATTAATTCTTATGTAAATAAATATATTCTATATTAACACACACACACACACACACACACACACACACACACACACACACACACACACACACACACACACACACGTCTCAGAAAATTAAAATATAGCTATAAAGTTCTTTATTTTCTGTTATGCAATTAAAAAAAAATGTCATACATTCTGGATTCATTACAAATCAACTTACTGTAAATATTGCAAGCCTTTTATTATTTTAATATTGCTGATTATGGCTCACAGTTTAAGATTCCCAGAATATTCAAATTTTTTGAGATAGGATATTTGAGTTTTTTAAGCTGTAAGCCATGAACAGCAATATTAAAATAATAAAAGTCTTGTAATATTTCAGTTGATTTGTAATGAATCCAGAATGTATGACATTTTTGTTTTTGTAATTACATTACAGAAAATCACAATATTCTAATTTTTTCCTGAGACAGTCCTGTAGATTGTCATTAAAACATTAAAAAAAATGATAATTTGCATATCCCGAGACATTCCTAATAATACTATTTAATATATTCCATACTCCTAAGATATTATTTTTAGATATTTGTATCTAATATTTTACTATAATAATCGTTCTTGCGTTTCCTCATTGTTGTTAGCTTGTTTTTATATTCTTTATATTTGCTTTCTGCGTCTTTAATTTTCCATTCAATGAATTCCTTATACAAGATATTTTTCTTACGTTACGTAGACCTTTAGTGATCCACGATTTAATCTTTAGACACAGAGGCGACACAATGGACTTAGCTGATACAAAGAGTTGACCAAATCTATTTCATTTATCCAGGAGGAGGAGGAGGAACAGACAACATGAGATAGGAGGAGGAGAGGGGAGGAGATATACCTTAGCTGGAGAGGATGGTCCCACAGGTGAAGGAGTTTTAATCTTAGGCCTCTGAGAACGCATAAGAGCAAATTCAGTAAAAATTAAGACTTTAATGAAACAATGCACTTTGGTCAGGAGGAGTGACTTGTCCCGCTAGTGAAGACATCAGACCTCTGGCCATCTGAATATATAAAGCAGCAGAATTTTACTAAGAGGAAGACTAAGTGAGATCATGCATGTTACTGAATATGGAAGCATATGAGGGCTTATCATTTTCAAATGATGCCTCAGCAAATAGTTACCAATATTCAATTTTAAATCTAGAATGTGAAATTTTAAATGCATTTGCAGAAATGCTTTTTCATTTTAAGAATGTGGCTGCATCTTTTGACTCAAAAATCAAATCAATAATATTTAATCCAATTTACATTTAAATTTTTTTTGTATTTTATTTTGAAAATTAAATCTCAAACGTCTTTCTTTTTAATTTGAATAAAGAACAAGAATAAGCAGCCTTGAAGAATAAAATTAAAATGCAAATCAGATTATATATTATTAATTTGATTTTAGAGTCAAACAATGCAGCCACATTCTTAAAATGAAAAAGCATTTCCGCAAAAATGCATTTTAATTTGAAAATAGGCCCTCATGTGCTTCCATAACTGAACCGTACTTTTGCAGGTGGAGAACAGCAGGGGGTTTCTAGCTCATCCGAACTACAGGAGACTCCGGTCAGAGGTGATACAAACGGCTGATGACAGATGAGAAGAAACAGTGAATTAAACTGTGGACAATTTATTTAATTTGATGTATTTTGTAAGTGAGAGAGGTGCAAATGTTCAGTGTTATACAGATAAAATCTGAATCAGGTAACTCACCGTCTTGGGCTTAGGAGAAGTCTTGCGATCCACACGCAAGTTCGTGGTGCTGAACTGTCCAGCGGGGGGAAGTGGGGGGAAGCACTCCTCCCGAAAGACAAAACACTCCTCCTGAAAAACAAAACAGGTTGACTTCTGATTACAATCTGTCCTGTAAGAAAAAAAACAAACCAAAGAATGATAAATACATCTTCAAGGAATATTATTTAAATATTAACCTGCGGTTGAACCGTCCCAGGTTGAGGAGAACCTGTGGATCTGCGAGGTTCCCTTGGGTGGCTCACCTGTTACCAATGAAAATGTATTTTAAGTGTAATCTGCATCATCAAATAAAATATCAATTAAACTTGAATCATTAAAATTACAAAATGCACTTTTGATTGTTATTTTAAATATTATTGCACCTTTTGGCAAACATTAGCACTATGAACAAATTCTAAACTAATAGAAGAGGGGGAACGGCATACCGTCACAGCAGGGGAGGTTAGGCCTAAAGGCTCGTCCTCGTCCGAACTCCAGAACAATCCGGATGGGGATGTTCCAACCTTCTGAGAAGATGTCATAACATACATATTAAACTTTAGACAGTGAGGACAGTCTACACATCTCTGGGCAGAGTGAGCTGCGAATCCCCAGCATGTGTCATTTGTGATTAGAAGTAACATACCTTGTTCACTGGAGAACGGAAGCAGCGACGATACTTTCCCTTGGCTTGGGACGAGGACGCAACCTATAGCATGAAATAAATCAGAATACTTCAAGTCACATCGTTACAGTGAAACAACAATATACATTACAATTATATTTATAGATAGCATAGTTTATTTGAAGACTATTATTATAGTTTATATGACTTTAAAAAATATAGATGTAAAATTAACGGTCAGTAATAAAAAAGGTAAGACTCTAGATAAAATGTCCTCCATCAAGACATAAAAGTTTGACACTGACCTTCTTGGGCTTAGGCGAAGGCTTGAAGTCCGCCAGGCAAGACAGGTGAGAAGGAGAGACTTTCTCCATAGCACGTAGGGCGGTGCTGCTGAAGAAGACGGGGTTCAGTGGGAAAAAGCACTCCTCCTCCTATAAAAAAATAACACAGAAAATCTTCTAATTACATCTTTTTTTTTCTAATTCAAAAAGTAATATTTGAAAAGCCATAAACGAAGCACAAACCTGTGGTTGAGCTGTCCTCCACTGGAATGACAGAAAGCATTGCGTTTTATTAAAAAAACATCATTGCAACCTTCATTAAAAGCTTCAGAAATATCACATTAAACATTGTATAAATCACATCACACCATCATACCGTATATTAAGTCTCAAGCACACATAATATGCATCAATTACCTTGCCTTCCTGACCAACTACCGTCCACCGAGACGGATCAGGGGTAGTTGATCGAGGACGAGGGGAAGCTGGAGCAGGAGAACTCTCCCTCACAACCGCTTTAGGAAGGACCTTCCTAAGTGGAGGTGATGGCCTGGGAGAGACTCGCAAGACTGGTGGTGGTGGTGGTGGTGGTGGTGTCCTAAGTTGCTCTGTAGCAGCAGATGAGAGCAACTCAGCGAGGATAGCCATCCCGAAACGATCACTCAGGTGGACCTGCAGAAATAAGCAAAGAAAAAAACAAAAAGGTTTTACTTTCATTTAGCATCTGCCGTGTACTGAAGTCTTAATGGCAACAACAAAGAACTACAAATCAGACTTTTGTTCCACACACAGACATTGTACTTACACCATCATAGCTCCAAAGCGCCAGATTGCTCAGGGGGAAATGCTCCGTAGCAGAAAAGAAGTACTTCACACCTTGAAAAAGAGAAAAAAATTAATTAATCATCATGTTATACATACATGTATTATGACTTTATATGAGATGCTACACATTTAATTCATGCTTTTTATGCAAGATATTTTCTCAATTAGCTGTATGAAACTCAAATATTTTCCACATACCCATACGAGCAGCCACACGTCGATATTCCTGACGCAGGTGATCCTGGTAGTGAGGGTCACAAGTCAGGCGGGGTGGAAAGTCGACAACAAAAACCTGTAGAACACAAAACCTGATCATTAATAAGAAAATTACACTTTCACTAAAAGTCCCACACAGTCCATATAATGAAATCATCCAATCAACAATAATAAGATAAGAAAGAAAAGCTTACCTTAGGCCAGCGGTTGCCAATGGATTGGAGGAGTTTGGCAAAGTCGTTGGCAGCGTTAGCAATGGTGTTGCGAGTCAGGTCGTTGCTGGGAGCCAGTAGACATACGGCCTCAGGAGTACGAGGAACTACGGCGTTTAGGACCTCGGTACGGAGCTGAGACGCACTGGCCCCCGGAGTCGACATGATGCCAAAGGACAGGTCTTGAGTCTTTGGCATCTGGACAAAACCATCTACAATGGCGCGTAGATGGGAGTCCCCGACAATCAGAACAAGCTGCAAAAATAATAGCATTTCATTCGCATGAAAATCATGAAGACATCAAACGATCAATTATTTTCTTCCAACAGTCAATATATATATTACCTTCTTGTCCGGGGACTCAGGCGGCATGATCAATTTGTTTCGCCGCCCTGTGAAGGGGGAAATTGACCAATTGAGCACTCTGTGGCGTCGCCCGGAGCCATGGCCTGTTTAGAAAAAGATGGAACATGAGACGATTAAAGAGGGATTTCATACCTGTAAAGATCCTACAACAATCACTCTTTACTAGCAGTGACAGTTAACAAGCTCTTAGCAGAAATGTATAGTAAGAATACATAATTATTATATTTGATATAATAAAAATTAATTCAATTAATAATAAAACAGCTGAATACTCACGTGCACAAAAGTCGGCACGCGCTTCATCCTCTGACCAGGGCCGTTTGGCTGGGAGTGTGAAACCAGCCGACTAATGACAAATAAGAAACAGATTAAACTTAACTGGACGGTGTAAACGTGTCTCAGTGAAGAGACTGAGTTGTTTAAATGAGTGTTCGTGTCATTTCTGGTTATACATACGTTGTTCACTGGATAGAGGGAGCTCTGGGGGGGGTCTGGCTCATCGACCTTCTCCTTTCTCCAGCGCTCCGCCTGGGCCTGGGACCTCTTCCCCTTTCTCGGCATCCTGAAAGAAAAAAAGAAATCGCTCCAAACAAAAGGGCGTTAAGCCTAAACTAAAACCTAACCTAAAGTACACGATATAGTTAATATATAGTGTATAATAATATAATAGACTACAAGGTTATAATACGTAAATGTGCGTGAGAGGAGTTGAGGTGGAGAGGGAGATTAGAAAGAGGTGGCGATTAGTTAGAGGGGGAGAGGGAGGGGGAGAGGGAGGGGGAGAGGGAGGAGGAGAGGGAGATGAGGTAGAGATGAGGTAGAGATGAGATACAGATTAGATACAGATTAGATACAGAGGAGATACAGAGGAGATACAGATGAGGTTAGGGAGAGATGAGTCAACGAGGACTGGAGCTCAGGAAGCTGCAATGAAAAGACAGACAGACATTAACAACTACATTATACATCTTAACATGTCATGTCTGTGTCTACGGTTAAATGTATCTATTCCTCAACACAAGGCTGTGTGTGTGTGTGTGTGTGTGTGTGTGTGTGTCCCAGTACGTTTACATGCAGCAAAGATGGGATTTCTGATCGTATCAGATAACGACATGCAGAAGATCGGATCACTTGTCTGAGTTTACCTGCTGTTCAGAGATCAGATAACTGGCCAGAGTGAACCCCCCCAGTACACCTTTTTTTCCCCTTTTTTCCTTCAAATTCCGCGTTTTTTTCCCCTTTTTTTCCTTCAAATTCCGCCTTTTTTTCCCCTTTTTTTCCTTCAAATTCCGCCTTTTTTCCTTCAAATTCTGCCTTTGTTTCCCCTTTTTTCCACCTTTTTTCCCTCAAATTCTGCCTTTTTTTCCCCTTTTTTCCTTCAAATTCCTTGGATATAACCTTTAACATCCTTGGATTTTTTTTCTCGACATTTTGATTTTTTTCTCAACATTTCGACTTTTTTTCTCTCAACATTTCAACTTTTCCCTTGACGTTTCGTCATTTTTTCTCAACATTTTGACTTTTTTTCTCGACATTTTGACTTTTTTCCTCGACATTTTGACTTTTTTTCTCAACATTTCGACTTTTTTTCTCAACATTTCAACTTTTTTTCTCAACATTTCGACTTTTTTTCTCAACATTTCAACTTTTTTTCTCAACATTTCAACTTTTTTTCTCAACATTTCAACTTTTTTTCTCAACATTTCAACTTTTTTTCTCAACATTTCGACTTTTTTCTCAACATTTTGACTATTTCCTCGACATTTTGACTTTTTTCTCAACATTTCGACTTTTTTTCTAAACATTTCAACTTTTTTTCTCAAAATTTGACTTTTTTTCTCAACATTTTGACTATTTCCTCGACATTTCGACTTTTTTTCTCAACATTTCAACTTTTTTTTCTCAACATTTTGACTTTTTCCTCGACATTTTGACTTTTTTCTCAACATTTCAACTTTTTTTCTCAACATTTGACTTTTTTTCTCAACATTTCAACTTTTTTTCTCAACATTTCAACTTTTTTTCTCAACATTTCGACTTTTTTCTCAACATTTTGACTATTTCCTCGACATTTTGACTTTTTTCTCAACATTTCGACTTTTTTTCTCAACATTTCAACTTTTTTTCTCAAAATTTGACTTTTTTTCTCAACATTTCGACTTTTTTTCTCAACATTTCAACTTTTTTTCTCAAAATTTGACTTTTTTTCTCAAAATTTTGACTTTTTTCTCGACATTTCGACTTTTTCCTCGACGTTTCGTCATTTTTTCTCAACATTTTAACTTTTTTTCTCGACATTTTGACTTTTTTCTCAACATTTCGACTTTTTTCTCAACATTTTGACTTTTTTCTCAACATTTTGACTTTTTTCTCAACATTTCGACTTTTTTTCTCAATATTTCAACTTTTTTTCTCGACATTTTGACTTTTTTCTCGACATTTCGACTTTTTTCTCGACATTTCAACTTTTTTCCTCAACATTTCAACTTTTTTTCTCAACATTTGACTTTTTTTCTCAACATTTCAACTTTTTTTCTCAAAATTTGACTTTTTTTCTCAACATTTCAACTTTTTTTCTCAAAATTTGACTTTTTTTCTCAGAATTTTGACTTTTTTCTCGACATTTCGACTTTTTCCTCGACGTTTCGTCATTTTTTCTCAACATTTTGACTTTTTTTCTCGACATTTTGACTTTTTTCTCAACATTTCGACTTTTTTCTCAACATTTTGACTTTTTTCTCAACATTTCGACTTTTTTTCTCAATATTTCAACTTTTTTTCTCGACATTTTGACTTTTTTCTCGACATTTCGACTTTTTTCTCGACATTTCAACTTTTTTCCTCAACATTTCAACTTTTTTTCTCAACATTTGACTTTTTTTCTCAACATTTTGACTATTTCCTCGACATTTCGACTTTTTTTCTCAACATTTCAACTTTTTTTCTCTCAACATTTCGACTTTTTCCTCGACGTTTCGTCATTTTTTCTCAACATTTTGACTTTTTTCCTCGACATTTCGACTTTTTTTCTCAACATTTCAACTTTTTTTCTCAACATTTCAACTTTTTTTCCCAACATTTGACTTTTTTTCTCAACATTTTGACTATTTCCTCGACGTTTCGTCATTTTTTCTCAACATTTTGACTTTTTTTCTCGACATTTTGACTTTTTTTCTCGACATTTCGACTTTTTTCTCGACATTTTGACTTTTTTCTCGACATTTTGACTTTTTTTCTCAACATTTTGACTTTTTTTCTCAACATTTCGACTTTTTTCTCGACATTTTCGACTTTTTTTCTCAACATTTCAACTTTTTTTCTCAACATTTCAACTTTTTTTCTCAACATTTCGACTTTTTTCTCAACATTTTGACTATTTCCTCGACATTTTGACTTTTTTCTCAACATTTCGACTTTTTTTCTCAACATTTCAACTTTTTTTCTCAAAATTTGACTTTTTTTCTCAACATTTTGACTATTTCCTCGACATTTCGACTTTTTTCTCAACATTTCAACTTTTTTTTCTCAACATTTTGACTTTTTTCTCAACATTTTGACTATTTTCTCAACATTTTGACTATTACTGCCAGAAAGAAACTTGAGTAGTACTTGTAATTTATAGACAATAGAATATAGCCTTAGCTCCTGTTACCTACACAAACACTCGGTAATAAAACATTTATTATTATATTTTCGACTTTCTATCTCATAATTTCGATTTTATATCTCATAATTTCGAGTTTTTATCTTCCTGGACCGGCCGTAGTTCAGGGGGTCGTGGTTTTTAAAGACAATAGAATTAGCATTAGCTCCTGTTATCTACACAAAGACTCGGTAATTAAAACATGTCTTACCTCTCAAAACAAGTCCACGTAGCAGCTGACAGGCAGGTATGATTCAAGAGTCTCCAAAATAATCCACTCGTCGAAGCAGGGGTTGTAATTCCGAGTAAAAGTCCGAAATCTCAGCACAGAACTGCAGGTGTGTCTGCTCAGCTCGAGTGTCTGAAAGACGGGGAACGATCGGAGCCGCGAAGAGCTTTTTATAGATTCACGTCATGTGATTACTATGCTCCAATAGGAAGGCAGATCGAGCTGCCAGTGGAAAATTACAGATTTTTCTACAGGATAATATATATATATATATATATATATATATATATATATATATATATATATATATATATATATATATATATATATATATATATATATATATATATATATATATATATATATATATAAATAATTATCTCAGAATTCTGAGAAAAGTTTTAATGAAAAAAAGAGCTCTGTTTTGTGAATTAATCAGATAATTATCTCAGAATTCTGAGAAAAGTTTAATGAAAAAAAAATATGCTCTGTTTTTCTGAATTAACCAGATAATATCTCAGAATTCTGAGAAAACTTAAATACGAAAGACGGCTGGTCGTGGTGTATAGCTGAAATATTAATATTTAATTCTATGAAAGCAGGCTCTTTGCGCTCTTTGCCGGAAGACATATATTGCTGCTTAAAAAAGGTGGCATTGTTGCAAAGTAGGCAGAGCAGACTCGTGGCTCAGCAGTAGTGTTGCCGTTTCTGGTCTCAGAGGCTGAGGGTTCAAACCTGCCGTGTGCAGAAGTTATTGTCAGTAATTTGTGTTTTTTTTTCCGATACTTCCGGCACAGAATCTTTTTTGTGAGAGCTTCATTGATTTGAAGATTTCTATGTATCAAAAAAAAATAATTCTTTCTTTCTTTCTTTCTTTCTTTCTTTCTTTCTTTCTTTCTTTCTTTCTTTCTTTCTTTCTTTCTTTCTTTCTTTCTTTCTTTCTTTCTTTCTTTCTTTCTTTCTTTCTTTCTTTCTTTCTTTCTTTCTTTCTTCCTCAATCAGACTTTCCAAATCTGGCTTTACTGTAAACAAAAACGCTTCACGCCGAGTAGTAGTTTATAGTAACAGCTCAACATCCAATAGAATTGCTCAATTCTGAAGTTTGCCCGGAGACAGGTGACGAGTCTAGAAGATTCTAGATTGACAACAGGTGACGAGTGTATAAGATTCTTGATTGACTTCTATATGTATATAGAAGTCAATCAATATATGTGTATGTGAAGATAAATATGTTAAATATGTATATATATATATATATATATATATATATATATATATATATATATATATATATATATATATATGTAGGATGTATACTTTATCAAAAAGATGATACCTTTCTGCCTCATATCTTTCTTTCTTTCTTTCTTTCTTTCTTTCTTTCTTTCTTTCTTTCTTTCTTTCTTTCTTTCTTTCTTTCTTTCTTTCTTTCTTTCTTTCTTTCTTTCTTTCTTTCTTTCTTTCTTTCTCAATCAGACTTTCAGACTTTCCAAATCTGGCTTTACTGTAAACAAAAACGCTTCACGCCGAGTAGTAGTTTATAGTAACAGCTCAACATCCAATAGAATTGCTCAATTCTGAAGTTTGCCCGGAGACAGGTGACGAGTCTAGAAGATTCTAGATTGACAACAGGTGACGAGTGTATAAGATTCTTGATTGACTTCTATATGTATATAGAAGTCAATCAATATATGTGTATGTGAAGATAAATATGTTAAATATGTATATATATATATATATATATATATATATATATATATATATATATATATATATATATATATATATATATATATATATATATGTAGGATGTATACTTTATCAAAAAGATGATACCTTTCTGCCTCATATCTTTCTTTCTTTCTTTCTTTCTTTCTTTCTTTCTTTCTTTCTTTCTTTCTTTCTTTCTTTCTTTCTTTCTTTCTTTCTTTCTTTCTTTCTTTCTTTCTTTCTTTCTCAATCAGACTTTCAGACTTTCCAAATCTGGCTTTACTGTAAACAAAAACGCTTCACGCCGAGTAGTAGTTTATAGTAACAGCTCAACATCCAATAGAATTGCTCAATTATGAAGTTTGCCCGGAGACAGGTGACGAGTCTAGAAGATTCTAGATTGACAACAGGTGACGAGTGTATAAGATTCTTGATTGACTTCTATATGTATATAGAAGTCAATCAATATATGTGTATGTGAAGATAAATATGTTAAATATGTATATATATATATGTATATATATATATATATATATATATATATATATATATATATATATATATATATATATATATATATATATATATATATATATATATATATATATATATATATATGTAGGATGTATACTTCAAAAAGATGATACCTTTCTGCCTCATATCTTTCTTTCTTTCTTTCTTTCTTTCTTTCTTTCTTTCTTTCTTTCTTTCTTTCTTTCTTTCTTTCTTTCTTTCTTTCTTTCTTTCTTTCACATTCTTGATTGACTTCTATATGTATATAGAAGTCAATCAATATATGTGTATGTGAAGATAAATATGTTAAATATGTATATATATATATATATATATATATATATATATATATATATATATATATATATATATATATATATATATATATATATATATATGTAGGATGTATACTTCAAAAAGATGATACCTTTCTGCCTCATATCTTTCTTTCTTTCTTTCTTTCTTTCTTTCTTTCTTTCTTTCTTTCTTTCTTTCTTTCTTCCTGACTCATGGAGTATGATGGAGGGATGATGGAGGGATGGATGATGGAGGGATGATGGATGGAGGGATGGATGATGGATGGATGGAGGGATGATGGAGGGATGGATGATGGAGGGATGGAGGGATGGAGGGATGATGGAGGGATGATGGAGGGATGATGGATGGAGGGATGATGGAGGGATGGAGGGATGATGGAGGGATGATTGATGGAGGGATGATGGAGGGATGGATGGATGATGGAGGGATGGAGGGATGATGGATGGAGGGATGATGGAGGGATGGAGGGATGATGGAGGGATGAAGGGACAGATGATGGAGGGATGATGGAGGGATGATGGAGGGATGATGGAGGGAGGGATGATGGAGGGATGGAGGGATGATGGAGGGATGGAGGGATGATGGAGGGATGGAGGGATGAAGGGACGGATGATGGAGGGATGGATGGAGGGATGGATGGATGATGGAGGGATGGATGATGGAGGGATGATGGAGGGATGATGGATGGATGAAGGGACAGATGATGGAGGGATGATGGAGGGATGATGGAGGGATGATGGAGGGACGGATGATGGAGGGATGGAGGGATGATGGAGGGATGGAGGGATGATGGAGGGATGGAGGGATGAAGGGACGGATGATGGAGGGATGATGGAGGGATGGATGGATGATGGAGGGATGATGGAGGGATGGAGGGATGATGGAGGGATGGATGGATGATGGAGGGATGGATGATGGATGGATGGAGGGATGATGGAGGGATGATGGATGGATGAAAGGATGATGGAGGGATGGAGGGATGATGGAGGGATGGAGGGATGATGGAGGGACGATGGAGGGATGATGGATGGATGGAGGGATGATGGAGGGTCATATATTTCAGTCATGTGACCAGTTCTGGCTGAATGAGTCAGCAGCTGGCTGCTGGTTGCTAGGGGCAACAAGAAACTAACACGACCGCTAAAGGGGCCGCTAACCGAGCCGCTAATGGGTTCACTAACGGGACAGCTAACAACCGCTAACGGAACCGCTAATGGGACCGCTAACAGAACCGCTAACAGAACCGCTAACGGGACCGCTACCGGGATCGCTAACAACCGCTAGCGGAACCGCTAACGGGACCGCTAACGGGGTCGCTAACTGGACCGCTAACGGGATCGCTAACTGGACCGCTAACGGGACCGCTAACGGGATCGCTAATGGAATCGCTAACTGAACCGCTAACGGGACCGCTAACGGGACCGCTAACGGGATTGCTAACGGAATCGCTAACTGAACCGCTAACGGGACCGCTAACCGAGCCGCTAACGGGATCGCTAACCAAGCCGCTAACGGGATCGCTAACGGGATCGCTAACAACCGCTAACGGGACCGCTAACGGGATTGCTAACGGGACCGCTAACGGGGTCGCTAACTGGACCGCTAACGGGATCGCTAACTGGACCGCTAACGGGACCGCTAACGGGATCGCTAACAGGACCGCTAACAGAACCGCTAACGGGACCGCTAACACCAATAACACTACCATCCCATAATAAACACCTACCATCCCATAATAACCCTAACATCCCATAATAACACTAACATCCTATAAAAACACCTGCCATCCCATAATAACACTAACATCCTATAAAAACACCTGCCATCCCATAATAACACTAACATCCTATAAAAACACCTGACATCCCATAATAACACTAACATCCTATAAAAACACCTGTCATCCCATAATAACACTAACATCCTATAAAAACACCTGACATCCCATAATAACACTAACATCCTCCAAAAACACCTGACATCCCATAATAACACCTATCGTGTGTGTGTGTGTGTGTGTGTGTGTGTGTGTGTGTGTGTGTGTGTGTGTGTGTGTGTGTGTGTGTGTGTGTGTGTGTGTGTTCATCTAAGGTTAAAAGGTCAGGGTTCAGATTTCTCCATTTTCCAGGTTATACTATGAAGTCTGTACTGAGTGAGTCATGTGACCAGTTCTGGGTCAGTCTAATCAGTCAACAGCTGAGCTCTGGTTGCTAGGGGCAACAAGAACCTGATACAGAGGGAGCGGGAATGACTCAGCTGGATTTTTGGTTGTGACAAACCTGAAATCACTCCACTTTGCGCTCAAACCGTAGCTCTTAGCAGAAAAACGAAAACATTTTGAGAAACAGAGAACCTACCAGATTATCTAAATGTTATTTTCATACAGATATTCCTTAAAATGTGTTAGTAACGGCAATTTGAAAACAAAAATGAGATTTTTTTTAAGAAAACTTCATTTAACATGGGAGTCAATGAAGAGAGAGACAGGAACTGGCGTGTCTGTTGGCTCCCCCGTTAAAATTTTGTGCACACCACGCCTGTCAAAGTCACATTTTATAAATCACAACACCTATGTCTATATTCTGACCAAAAATTATCTGTCTACCTTTTACGGTTTGGCCGTGACCTCGAGTTACAAATAAGAAATCATGTTTTTTTTTCAGTGTAACTACACTCTAGCAAACTGACTCCCGTGCTCTAGATTTGAAAAAAAGTGATTTCCAGTCCTCGCTTGAGGGCTCATATCTTGAAAAGTGTACATTTTAGGAAAAAACTGTTTCGGGTTTGGAGAGAGAAGAGAAGTTTTCCTCCGTTTTGAAGTTTGAATGACGTTTCTACGTGCAAGTATGAGAAAGATACGTGACTCAGAAAAAAGGTGATTTTTTTTTTTTTTTAACCTCCTCCCACCCAAAGTGTGAAATGCTGCCCCATACAAATACATGGGAAAATCTCCCCATTAGTTTGGAAATTTGGAAATGTTTTTGCACTTCGTGCAAAAACTATTCGTGCCATCGTTCTGAAAATCCACAGGACTGTAGTTAAATTCAGGGCCTACAACTTTCTAAATCGGTTCAGAATTTTTCGAGTAACGGTGTGCGAGTGGTGAGGCCCCAAACTTCACGCAATGCGTTCCGGATGGGGCAAAAAGCGCACGTTTGTGCACGTTGCGCAAAAACGTGCACGCCAATCGCTAATAAAAGTCATACCCATCGATTCCCGATTAAGGCGCACGTTTCTACGTTTTTACTTTTCGCGTTTTCTCAAAGCTGTAGGAGGAGTAGCCGGACAAAGTTTTTACGGAAGAATATATAAATAACTAGACAAAATTCCCGGGAAATTTTGAAGTGCCACGGACTACTGCCGGATGATCGCGGGGCTTATTTGCACCCATGAAGGTCAAGGACTCGATACAGATTCCAATGACACCACCCATGACTCTCTATGTCAAACCATTCAAAAGTTATTACAGAAAATATAGAACCGCTAACTGAACCGCTAACGGGATCGCTAACGGGACCGCTAACGGGACCGCTAACCGAGCCGCTAACGGGATCGCTAACCGAGCCGCTAACAACCGCTAACGGAACCGCTAACGGGACCGCTAATGGGATCGCTAACGGAACCGCTAACGGGACCGCTAACGGGATCGCTAACGGGATCGCTAACGGGATCGCTAACCGAGCCGCTAATGGGATCGCTAACGGGACCGCTAAAAACCGCTAACAGAACCGCTAACGGGACTGCTAACAGAACCGCTAACAGAACCGCTAACGGGATCGCTAACAACCGCTAGCGGAACCGCTAACGGGACCGCTAATGGAATTGCTAACGGGACCGCTAACGGGGTCGCTAACTGGACCGCTAACGGGATCGCTAACTGGACCGCTAACGGTACCGCTAACGGGATCGCTAACGGAATCGCTAACTGAACCGCTAACGGGACCGCTAACCGAGCCGCTAACGGGATTGCTAACCGAGCCGCTAATGGGATCGCTAACGGGACCGCTAACAACCGCTAACGGAACCGCTAACAGGACCGCTAACAGAACCGCTAACAGAACCGCTAACGGGACCGCTAACGGGATCGCTAACAACTGCTAGCGGAACCGCTAACGGGACCGCTAACGGGGTCGCTAACTGGACCGCTAACGGGATCGCTAACTGGACCGCTAACGGGACCGCTAACGGGATCGCTAACGGAATCGCTAACTGAACCGCTAACGGGACCGCTAACGGGATCGCTAACAACCGCTAGCGGAACCGCTAACGGGGTCGCTAACTGGACCGCTAACGGGATCGCTAACTGGACCGCTAACGGGACCGCTAACGGGACCGCTAACGGAATCGCTAACGGAACCGCTAACGGGATCGCTAACCGAGCCGCTAACGGGATCGCTAACCAAGCCGCTAACGGGATCGCTAACTGGACCGCTAACGGGACCGCTAACAACCGCTAACGGAACCGCTAACAGGACCGCTAACAGAACCGCTAACAGAACCGCTAACGGGACCGCTAACGGGATCGCTAACAACCGCTAGCGGAACCGCTAACGGGACCGCTAACGGGGTCGCTAACTGGACCGCTAACGGGATCGCTAACTGGACCGCTAACGGGACCGCTAACGGGATCGCTAACGGAATCGCTAACTGAACCGCTAACGGGACCGCTAACGGGATCGCTAACAACCGCTAGCGGAACCGCTAACGGGGTCGCTAACTGGACCGCTAACGGGATCGCTAACTGGACCGCTAACGGGACCGCTAACGGGACCGCTAACGGAATCGCTAACGGAACCGCTAACGGGATCGCTAACCGAGCCGCTAACGGGATCGCTAACCAAGCCGCTAACGGGATCGCTAACTGGACCGCTAACGGGACCGCTAACAACCGCTAACGGAACCGCTAACAGGACCGCTAACAGAACCGCTAACAGAACCGCTAACGGGACCGCTAACGGGATCGCTAACAACCGCTAGCAGAACCGCTAACGGGACCGCTAACGGGGTCGCTAACTGGACCGCTAATGGGATCGCTAACTGGACCGCTAACGGGATCGCTAACGGAATCGCTAACTGAACCGCTAACGGGACCACTAACGGGATCGCCAACAACCGCTAGCGGAACCGCTAACGGGACCGCTAACGGGGTCGCTAACTGGACCGCTAACGGGATCGCTAACTGGACCGCTAACGGGATCGCTAACGGAATCGCTAACTGAACCGCTAACGGGACCGCTAACCGAGCCGCTAATGGGATCGCTAACCAAGCCGCTAACGGGATCGCTAACGGGATTGCTAACAACCGCTAACGGGACCGCTAACGGGATTGCTAACGGGACCGCTAACGGGGTCGCTAACTGGACCGCTAACGGGATCGCTAACTGGACCGCTAACGGGACCGCTAACGGGATCGCTAACAGGACCGCTAACAGAACCGCTAACGGGACCGCTAACACCAATAACACTACCATCCCATAATAAACACCTACCATCCCATAATAACACTAACATCCCATAATAACACTAACATCCTATAAAAACACCTGCCATCCCATAATAACACTAACATCCTATAAAAACACCTGCCATCCCATAATAACACTAACATCCTATAAAAACACCTGACATCCCATAATAACACTAACATCCTATAAAAACACCTGTCATCCCATAATAACACTAACATCCTATAAAAACACCTGACATCCCATAATAACACTAACGTCCTATAAAAACACCTGACATCCCATAATAACACCTATCGTGTGTGTGTGTGTGTGTGTGTGTGTGTGTGTGTGTGTGTGTGTGTGTGTGTGTGTGTGTGTGTGTGTGTGTGTGTGTGTGTTCATCTAAGGTTAAAAGGTCAGGGTTCAGATTTCTCCATTTTCCAGGTTATACTATTAAGTCTGTACTGAGTGAGTCATGTGACCAGTTCTGGGTCAGTCTAATCAGTCAACAGCTGAGCTTTGGTTGCTAGGGGCAACAAGAACCTGATACAGAGGGAGCGGGAATGACTCAGCTGGATTTTTGGTTGTGACAAACCTGAAATCACTCCACTTTGCGCTCAAACCGTAGCTCTTAGCAGAAAAACGAAAACATTTTGAGAAACAGAGAACCTACCAGATTATCTAAATGTTATTTTCATACAGATATTCCTTAAAATGTGTTAGTAACGGCAATTTGAAAACAAAAATGAGATTTTTTTTAAGAAAACTTCATTTAACATGGGAGTCAATGAAGAGAGAGACAGGAACTGGCGTGTCTGTTGGCTCCCCCGTTAAAATTTTGTGCACACCACGCCTGTCAAAGTCACATTTTATAAATCACAACACCTATGTCTATATTCTGACCAAAAATTATCTGTCTACCTTTTACGGTTTGGCCGTGACCTCGAGTTACAAATAAGAAATCATGTTTTTTTTTCAGTGTAACTACACTCTAGCAAACTGACTCCCGTGCTCTAGATTTGAAAAAAAGTGATTTCCAGTCCTCGCTTGAGGGCTCATATCTTGAAAAGTGTACATTTTAGGAAAAAACTGTTTCGGGTTTGGAGAGAGAAGAGAAGTTTTCCTCCGTTTTGAAGTTTGAATGACGTTTCTACGTGCAAGTATGAGAAAGATACGTGACTCAGAAAAAAGGTGATTTTTTTTTTTTTTTAACCTCCTCCCACCCAAAGTGTGAAATGCTGCCCCATACAAATACATGGGAAAATCTCCCCATTAGTTTGGAAATTTGGAAATGTTTTTGCACTTCGTGCAAAAACTATTCGTGCCATCGTTCTGAAAATCCACAGGACTGTAGTTAAATTCAGGGCCTACAACTTTCTAAATCGGTTCAGAATTTTTCGAGTAACGGTGTGCGAGTGGTGAGGCCCCAAACTTCACGCAATGCGTTCCGGATGGGGCAAAAAGCGCACGTTTGTGCACGTTGCGCAAAAACGTGCACGCCAATCGCTAATAAAAGTCATACCCATCGATTCCCGATTAAGGCGCACGTTTCTACGTTTTTACTTTTCGCGTTTTCTCAAAGCTGTAGGAGGAGTAGCCGGACAAAGTTTTTACGGAAGAATATATAAATAACTAGACAAAATTCCCGGGAAATTTTGAAGTGCCACGGACTACTGCCGGATGATCGCGGGGCTTATTTGCACCCATGAAGGTCAAGGACTCGATACAGATTCCAATGACACCACCCATGACTCTCTATGTCAAACCATTCAAAAGTTATTACAGAAAATATAGAACCGCTAACTGAACCGCTAACGGGATCGCTAACGGGACCGCTAACGGGACCGCTAACCGAGCCGCTAACGGGATCGCTAACCGAGCCGCTAACAACCGCTAACGGAACCGCTAACGGGACCGCTAATGGGATCGCTAACGGAACCGCTAACGGGACCGCTAACGGGATCGCTAACGGGATCGCTAACGGGATCGCTAACCGAGCCGCTAATGGGATCGCTAACGGGACCGCTAAAAACCGCTAACAGAACCGCTAACGGGACTGCTAACAGAACCGCTAACAGAACCGCTAACGGGATCGCTAACAACCGCTAGCGGAACCGCTAACGGGACCGCTAATGGAATTGCTAACGGGACCGCTAACGGGGTCGCTAACTGGACCGCTAACGGGATCGCTAACTGGACCGCTAACGGTACCGCTAACGGGATCGCTAACGGAATCGCTAACTGAACCGCTAACGGGACCGCTAACCGAGCCGCTAACGGGATTGCTAACCGAGCCGCTAATGGGATCGCTAACGGGACCGCTAACAACCGCTAACGGAACCGCTAACAGGACCGCTAACAGAACCGCTAACAGAACCGCTAACGGGACCGCTAACGGGATCGCTAACAACTGCTAGCGGAACCGCTAACGGGACCGCTAACGGGGTCGCTAACTGGACCGCTAACGGGATCGCTAACTGGACCGCTAACGGGATCGCTAACTGGACCGCTAACGGGACCGCTAACGGGACCGCTAACGGAATCGCTAACGGAACCGCTAACGGGATCGCTAACCGAGCCGCTAACGGGATCGCTAACCAAGCCGCTAACGGGATCGCTAACTGGACCGCTAACGGGACCGCTAACAACCGCTAACGGAACCGCTAACAGGACCGCTAACAGAACCGCTAACAGAACCGCTAACGGGACCGCTAACGGGATCGCTAACAACCGCTAGCGGAACCGCTAACGGGACCGCTAACGGGGTCGCTAACTGGACCGCTAACGGGATCGCTAACTGGACCGCTAACGGGACCGCTAACGGGATCGCTAACGGAATCGCTAACTGAACCGCTAACGGGACCGCTAACGGGATCGCTAACAACCGCTAGCGGAACCGCTAACGGGGTCGCTAACTGGACCGCTAACGGGATCGCTAACTGGACCGCTAACGGGACCGCTAACGGGACCGCTAACGGAATCGCTAACGGAACCGCTAACGGGATCGCTAACCGAGCCGCTAACGGGATCGCTAACCAAGCCGCTAACGGGATCGCTAACTGGACCGCTAACGGGACCGCTAACAACCGCTAACGGAACCGCTAACAGGACCGCTAACAGAACCGCTAACAGAACCGCTAACGGGACCGCTAACGGGATCGCTAACAACCGCTAGCAGAACCGCTAACGGGACCGCTAACGGGGTCGCTAACTGGACCGCTAATGGGATCGCTAACTGGACCGCTAACGGGATCGCTAACGGAATCGCTAACTGAACCGCTAACGGGACCACTAACGGGATCGCCAACAACCGCTAGCGGAACCGCTAACGGGACCGCTAACGGGGTCGCTAACTGGACCGCTAACGGGATCGCTAACTGGACCGCTAACGGGATCGCTAACGGAATCGCTAACTGAACCGCTAACGGGACCGCTAACCGAGCCGCTAATGGGATCGCTAACCAAGCCGCTAACGGGATCGCTAACGGGATTGCTAACAACCGCTAACGGGACCGCTAACGGGATTGCTAACGGGACCGCTAACGGGGTCGCTAACTGGACCGCTAACGGGATCGCTAACTGGACCGCTAACGGGACCGCTAACGGGATCGCTAACAGGACCGCTAACAGAACCGCTAACGGGACCGCTAACACCAATAACACTACCATCCCATAATAAACACCTACCATCCCATAATAACACTAACATCCCATAATAACACTAACATCCTATAAAAACACCTGCCATCCCATAATAACACTAACATCCTATAAAAACACCTGCCATCCCATAATAACACTAACATCCTATAAAAACACCTGACATCCCATAATAACACTAACATCCTATAAAAACACCTGTCATCCCATAATAACACTAACATCCTATAAAAACACCTGACATCCCATAATAACACTAACGTCCTATAAAAACACCTGACATCCCATAATAACACCTATCGTGTGTGTGTGTGTGTGTGTGTGTGTGTGTGTGTGTGTGTGTGTGTGTGTGTGTGTGTGTGTGTGTGTGTGTGTGTGTGTGTTCATCTAAGGTTAAAAGGTCAGGGTTCAGATTTCTCCATTTTCCAGGTTATACTATTAAGTCTGTACTGAGTGAGTCATGTGACCAGTTCTGGGTCAGTCTAATCAGTCAACAGCTGAGCTTTGGTTGCTAGGGGCAACAAGAACCTGATACAGAGGGAGCGGGAATGACTCAGCTGGATTTTTGGTTGTGACAAACCTGAAATCACTCCACTTTGCGCTCAAACCGTAGCTCTTAGCAGAAAAACGAAAACATTTTGAGAAACAGAGAACCTACCAGATTATCTAAATGTTATTTTCATACAGATATTCCTTAAAATGTGTTAGTAACGGCAATTTGAAAACAAAAATGAGATTTTTTTTAAGAAAACTTCATTTAACATGGGAGTCAATGAAGAGAGAGACAGGAACTGGCGTGTCTGTTGGCTCCCCCGTTAAAATTTTGTGCACACCACGCCTGTCAAAGTCACATTTTATAAATCACAACACCTATGTCTATATTCTGACCAAAAATTATCTGTCTACCTTTTACGGTTTGGCCGTGACCTCGAGTTACAAATAAGAAATCATGTTTTTTTTTCAGTGTAACTACACTCTAGCAAACTGACTCCCGTGCTCTAGATTTGAAAAAAAGTGATTTCCAGTCCTCGCTTGAGGGCTCATATCTTGAAAAGTGTACATTTTAGGAAAAAACTGTTTCGGGTTTGGAGAGAGAAGAGAAGTTTTCCTCCGTTTTGAAGTTTGAATGACGTTTCTACGTGCAAGTATGAGAAAGATACGTGACTCAGAAAAAAGGTGATTTTTTTTTTTTTTTAACCTCCTCCCACCCAAAGTGTGAAATGCTGCCCCATACAAATACATGGGAAAATCTCCCCATTAGTTTGGAAATTTGGAAATGTTTTTGCACTTCGTGCAAAAACTATTCGTGCCATCGTTCTGAAAATCCACAGGACTGTAGTTAAATTCAGGGCCTACAACTTTCTAAATCGGTTCAGAATTTTTCGAGTAACGGTGTGCGAGTGGTGAGGCCCCAAACTTCACGCAATGCGTTCCGGATGGGGCAAAAAGCGCACGTTTGTGCACGTTGCGCAAAAACGTGCACGCCAATCGCTAATAAAAGTCATACCCATCGATTCCCGATTAAGGCGCACGTTTCTACGTTTTTACTTTTCGCGTTTTGTCAAAGCTGTGGGACGAGTTACGCGCCGAAGTTTTTACGGAAGAATAAATAAATAAACTAGACAAAATTCCCGGGAAATTTTGAAGTGCCACGGACTACTGCCGGATGATCGCGGGATGCACCCATGAAGGTCAAGGACTCGATACTTGGTCATTTGACACCACCCATGACTCTCTATGTCAAACCATTCAAAAGATATTGGACTATAACGTATCGGCCAATCAGAAGAAGGGGCGGGGCTAATTTGCACCAATGAGGGTCAGGGACTCGATACTTAGTCATTTGACACCACCCATGTCTCTGTATGTCAAACCATTCAAAAGATATTGGACTTTAACGTATCAGCCAATCAGAAGAAGGGGCGTGGCTAATTTGCACCAATGAGGGTCAGGGACTCGATACTTAGTCATTTGACACCACCCATGTCTCTGTATGTCAAACCATTCAAAAGATATTGGACTATAACTTATCGGCCAATCAGAAGAAGGGGCGGGGCTAATTTGCACCAATGAGGGTCAGGGGCTCGATACTTAGTCATTTGATACCACCCATGTCTCTGTATGTCAAACCATTCAAAAGATATTGGACTATAACGTATCGGCCAATCAGAAGAAGGGGCGGGGCTAATTTGTATATATAATATACAAATGTAAATATTTATATGTATAATAATAATAATAATATACATATATATCCAATGAACCTGTTCCCAGCAGGACTGGGGATCATGTAAGGTCAAAAGGTCAGGGTTCAGATTTCTCCATTATCCAGGTTATATTACATGAAGTCTGTAATGACTGGGTCATGTGACCAGAACTGGGTCAGTCTAATCAGTACACCTGAGCTCTGGTTGTTAGGGGCAACAAGAACCTGATACAGAGGGAGCGGGAATGACAGCTAGATTTTCGGTTGTGACAAACCTGAAGTAACTCCACCTTGCGGTCAAACCGTAGCTCTTAGCAGAAAAATGAAAACATCGTGAGAGACGGAGAACCCAGAGCATTCTGTCAATCTTATTTTCATTCAGATATTCCTTAAAATGTGTTTGTAACGGCAGTTTGAAAACAAAAATGAGATTTTTTTCAAGAAAACTTATTTTTACATTGCAGTCAATGGAGACAGAGGCTGGAATTGTCGCCGCTTTAGCCATCGCCGTTTAAATTTTGTGCACACCACGCCTGTCAAAGTCACATTTTAAGAATACCAAAATGTATGTCTACATTCTGACCAAAAATGATCTTTCTAGCTTTTACGGTTTGCCCGTGAGCTCGAGTTACAAATAAAAATTATGGTCATTTTTTCAAAGTCTTTCGCACTCTAATCAATTAGAACCGCACTGAAGATTTGACAAAAAAGTGATTTCCAGTCCTCGCTTGAGGGCTCATATCTTGAAAAGTATACATTTTAGCAAAAAACAGTTTCGGGTTTGGAGAGAGAAGAGAAGTTTTCCTCCGTTTTGAAGTTTGAATGACGTTTCTACGTGCAAGTATGAGAAAGATACGTGACTCAGAAAAAAGGTGATTTTTTTTTTTTTTTGAACCTCCTCCCTCCCACAGTGTGAAATGCTGCCCCATACAAATACATGGGAAAATCTCCCCATTAGTTTGGAAATTTGGAAATGTTTTTGCACTTCGTGCAAAAACTATTCGTGCCATCGTTCTGAAAATCCACAGGACTGTAGTTAAATTCAGGGCCTACAACTTTCTAAATCGGTTCATAATTTTTCGAGTAACGGTGTGCGAGTGGTAAGGCCCCAAAGTTCACGCAATGCGTTCCGGATGGGGCAAAAAGCGCACGTTTGTGCACGTTGCGCAAAAACGTGCACGCCAATTGCTTATAAAAGTCATACCCATCGATTCCCGATTAAGGCGCACGTTTGTACGTTTTTACTTTTCGCGTTTTCTCAAAGCTGCGGGACTAGTTACGCGCCGAAGTTTTTACGGAAGAATATGGAATAATAAACTAGACAAAATTCCCGGGAAATTTTGAAGTGCCACGGACTACTGCCGGATGATCGCGGGGCTTATTTGCACCCATGAAGGTCAAGGACTCGATACAGATTCCAATGACACCACCCATGACTCTTTATGTCAAACCATTCAAAAGTTATTACAGAAAATATAGAACCGCTAACTGAACCGCTAACGGGATCGCTAACGGGATCGCTAACGGGACCGCTAACGGGACCGCTAACCAAGCCGCTAACGGGATCGCTAACCGAGCCGCTAACAACCGCTAACGGAACCGCTAACGGGACCGCTAATGGGATCGCTAACGGAACCGCTAACGGGACCGCTAACGGGATCGCTAACGGGATCGCTAACGGGATCGCTAACGGGACCGCTAACCGAGCCGCTAATGGGATCGCTAACGGGACCGCTAACAACCGCTAACAGAACCGCTAACGGGACCGCTAACAGAACCGCTAACAGAACCGCTAACGGGATCGCTAACAACCGCTAGCGGAACCGCTAACGGGGCCGCTAATGGGATTGCTAACGGGACCGCTAACGGGGTCGCTAACTGGACCGCTAACGGGATCGCTAACTGGACCGCTAACGGTACCGCTAACGGGATCGCTAACGGAATCGCTAACTGAACCGCTAACGGGACCGCTAACCCAGCCGCTAACGGGATTGCTAACCGAGCCGCTAATGGGATCGCTAACGGGACCGCTAACAACCGCTAACGGAACCGCTAACAGGACCGCTAACAGAACCGCTAACAGAACCGCTAACGGGACCGCTAACGGGATCGCTAACAACCGCTAGCGGAACCGCTAACGGGACCGCTAACGGGGTCGCTAACTGGACCGCTAACGGGATCGCTAACTGGACCGCTAACGGGACCGCTAACGGGATCGCTAACGGAATCGCTAACTGAACCGCTAACGGGACCGCTAACGGGATCGCTAACAACCGCTAGCGGAACCGCTAACGGGACCGCTAACGGGGTCGCTAACTGGACCGCTAACGGGATCGCTAACTGGACCGCTAACGGGACCGCTAACGGGACCGCTAACGGGACCGCTAACGGGACCGCTAACGGGATCGCTAACGGAATCGCTAACTGAACCGCTAACGGGACCGCTAACCGAGCCGCTAACGGGATCGCTAACCAAGCCGCTAACGGGATCGATAACGGGATCGCTAACAACCGCTAACGGGACCGCTAACGGGATTGCTAACGGGACCGCTAACGGGGTTGCTAACTGGACCGCTAACGGGATCGCTAACTGGACCGCTAACGGGACCGCTAACGGGATCGCTAACAGGACCGCTAACAGAACCGCTAACGGGACCGCTAACACCAATAACACTACCATCCCATAATAAACACCTACCATCCCATAATAACACTAACATCCCATAATAACACTAACATCCTATAAAAACACCTGCCATCCCATAATAACACTAACATCCTATAAAAACACCTGCCATCCCATAATAACACTAACATCCTATAAAAACACCTGACATCCCATAATAACACTAACATCCTATAAAAACACCTGACATCCCATAATAACACTAACATCCTATAAAAACACCTGACATCCCATAATAACACCTATCGTGTGTGTGTGTGTGTGTGTGTGTGTGTGTGTGTGTGTGTGTGTGTGTGTGTGTGTGTGTGTGTGTGTGTGTGTGTGTGTGTTCATCTAAGGTTAAAAGGTCAGGGTTCAGATTTCTCCATTTTCCAGGTTATACTATGAATTCTGTACTGAGTGAGTCATGTGACCAGTTCTGGGTCAGTCTAATCAGTCAACAGCTGAGCTCTGGTTGCTAGGGGCAACAAGAACCTGATACAGAGGGAGCGGGAATGACTCAGCTGGATTTTTGGTTGTGACAAACCTGAAATCACTCCACTTTGCGCTCAAACCGTAGCTCTTAGCAGAAAAACGAAAACATTTTGAGAAACAGAGAACCTACCAGATTATCTAAATGTTATTTTCATACAGATATTCCTTAAAATGTGTTAGTAACGGCAATTCGAAAACAAAAATGAGATTTTTTTTAAGAAAACTTCATTTAACATGGGAGTCAATGAAGAGAGAGACAGGAACTGGCGTGTCTGTTGGCTCCCCCGTTAAAATTTTGTGCACACCACGCCTGTCAAAGTCACATTTTATAAATCACAACACCTATGTCTATATTCTGACCAAAAATTATCTGTGTACCTTTTACGGTTTGGCCGTGACCTCGAGTTACAAATGAGAAATCATGTTTTTTTTTCAGTGTAACTACACTCTAGCAAACTGACTCCCGTGCTCTAGATTTGAAAAAAAGTGATTTCCAGTCCTCGCTTGAGGGCTCATATCTTGAAAAGTGTACATTTTAGGAAAAAACTGTTTCGGGTTTGGAGAGAGAAGAGAAGTTTTCCTCCGTTTTGAAGTTTGAATGACGTTTCTACGTGCAAGTATGAGAAAGATACGTGACTCAGAAAAAAGGTGATTTTTTTTTTTTTTTAACCTCCTCCCACCCAAAGTGTGAAATGCTGCCCCATACAAATACATGGGAAAATCTCCCCATTAGTTTGGAAATTTGGAAATGTTTTTGCACTTCGTGCAAAAACTAT
Organism: Cololabis saira; assembly: GCF_033807715.1. Taxonomy (NCBI): domain Eukaryota; kingdom Metazoa; phylum Chordata; class Actinopteri; order Beloniformes; family Belonidae; genus Cololabis; species Cololabis saira. Next base: position 1,824 of record NW_026906274.1, on the reverse strand, counting down.
TCGTGCCATCGTTCTGAAAATCCACAGGACTGTAGTTAAATTCAGGGCCTACAACTTTCTAAATCGGTTCAGAATTTTTCGAGTAACTGTGTGCGAGTGGTGAGGCCCCAAAGTTCACGCAATGCGTTCCGGATGGGGCAAAAAGCGCACGTTTGTGCACGTTGCGCAAAAACGTGCACGCCAATCGCTAATAAAAGTCATACCCATCGATTCCCGATTAAGGCGCACGTTTCTACGTTTTTACTTTTCGCGTTTTGTCAAAGCTGTGGGACGAGTTACGCGCCGAAGTTTTTACGGAAGAATAAATAAATAAATAATAAGCCTGAGCAATAGTAAGAGTGCCTCGTGCTGCGCACGAGGCACTCCTCCTCCATTGAGCTTGCGCATCTCAATGGAGGAGGAGTGCCACGTGGCGCAGCCGTGGCACTAATAATAAGCCTGAGCAATAGTATGAGTGCCTCGTGCTGCGCACGAGGCACTCCTCCTCCATTGAGCTTGCGCAGCTCAATGGAGGAGGCGTGCCACGTGGCGCAGCCGTGGCACTAATAATAAGCCTGAGCAATAGTATGAGTGCCTCGTGCTGCGCACGAGGCACTCCTCCTCCATTGAGCTTGCGCAGCTCAATGGAGGAGGCGTGCCACGTGGCGCAGCCGTGGCACTAATAAGCCTGAGCAATAGTATGAGTGCCTCGTGCTGCGCACGAGGCACTCCTCCTCCATTGAGCTTGCGCATCTCAATGGAGGAGGAGTGCCACGTGGCGCAGCCGTGGCACTAATAATAAGAAAAGGGAAACCTTTCTAGATACTAATTTAACGCCTTCATTTTTCAGGTTTTCTCGGCCGTGTTTCATTTTTTGGGGATTTTTTTTTTCCACAACAGAGCGGGGTCATGCTTTACACCCGCTGGTGCGCAGTGGGACCTTTGCGACTTTAGCATGTTAGCGAAACGCTAGCAACATTGCTTTTTGGGCCATTCTGGACGATTGCAATATGGTCATGCCACTACTTGGCATGCCCATAATAATAATAAACCTGTAGGACACTAGATCTGAGACTATGTTAGATTGGGTACATGTCATGATGACATTTTGATTTCCTTGCACCAGGACACATAAAGACTCTGGAGAAACAACTCCAGGATATGGAGAGTGCTGAGAATGATGAGCCTGAGCCCCAAACTGCAAAGAGGCAACACATCCCAAACCCCAAGTACCCCAAGCAGCAGTCTCTAAAGAAAAAGGTAAACTGGGCCAATTGTTGGTTTCATTACACAATAGCTTAAATATATTTTAAAATTAAATTTGAAGATGATTTTTTAAGGCTAATGGAAATTGAAATCCATAAACATTGTGTGTATCCACTTGAATACTTTATTTGATGTATTAATATTATCTGCAGGCTTTATTTTTATGTATGTAGAACAATCAATCTGGTAGGCTTCAAGTCCCATGCAACATTTTGCTGCGAACAGCAGCAACTATAATTTAGGCTATACTAGTACAGTTTGTTTAGGCCAGGGGTCGACAAACGTTTAGATGTTTTTTTTATTTTCTTGATAGTCAGTGTTCAGAGTTTGAATGAGTGTAGAATTGTGTGCAGGATGTCATTTGCAAGATGTGAGGGAACCTAAACTAATTGACATTTATTTTAAAAGAAAGACGTACCCTCCGCTTCAAACTTATGGCAGTGTGCCAGTGATCACCCTGTGAATGTTGGCACCACTGCCTAAGGTCGTCTACCCCTGGTTTGAACTATAGTAAGCACAGTAGTTCTTGAGAAGTAGGAAGTTATCGGTTTTGTGCATCTCCGGTTCTGAGTAATAGTG
>NW_026906273.1:0-98000 GCF_033807715.1 Cololabis saira | reverse complement strand
TGATCGCGGGGCTTATTTGCACCCATGAAGGTCAAGGACTCGATACAGATTCCAATGACACCACCCATGACTCTCTATGTCAAACCATTCAAAAGTTATTACAGAAAATATAGAACCGCTAACTGAACCGCTAACGGGATCGCTAACGGGACTGCTAACGGGACCGCTAACCGAGCCGCTAACGGGATCGCTAACCGAGCCGCTAACAACCGCTAACGGAACCGCTAACGGGACCGCTAATGGGATCGCTAACGGAACCGCTAACGGGACCGCTAACGGGATCGCTAACGGGATCGCTAACGGGATCGCTAACGGGATCGCTAACGGGATCGCTAACGGGACCGCTAACCGAGCCGCTAATGGGATCGCTAACGGGACCGCTAACAACCGCTAACAGAACCGCTAACGGGACCGCTAACAGAACCGCTAACAGAACCGCTAACGGGATCGCTAACAACCGCTAGCGGAACCGCTAAAAGGACCGCTAATGGGATTGCTAACGGGACCGCTAACGGGGTCGCTAACTGGACCGCTAACGGGATCGCTAACTGGACCGCTAACGGTACCGCTAACGGGATCGCTAACGGAATCGCTAACTGAACCGCTAACGGGACCGCTAACCGAGCCGCTAACGGGATTGCTAACCGAGCCGCTAATGGGATCGCTAACGGGACCGCTAACAACCGCTAGCGGAACCGCTAACGGGACCGCTAACGGGGTCGCTAACTGGACCGCTAACGGGATCGCTAATTGGACCGCTAACGGGACCGCTAACGGGATCGCTAACGGAATCGCTAACTGAACCGCTAACGGGACCGCTAACGGGATCGCTAACAACCGCTAGCGGAACCGCTAACGGGACCGCTAACGGGGTCGCTAACTGGACCGCTAACGGGATCGCTAACTGGACCGCTAACGGGACCGCTAACGGGACCGCTAACGGGACCGCTAACGGGACCGCTAACGGGATCGCTAACGGAATCGCTAACTGAACCGCTAACGGGACCGCTAAGCGAGCCGCTAACGGGATCGCTAACCAAGCCGCTAACGGGATCGCTAACGGGATTGCTAACAACCGCTAACGGGACCGCTAACGGGATTGCTAACGGGACCGCTAACGGGGTCGCTAACTGGACCGCTAACGGGATCGCTAACTGGACCGCTAACGGGACCGCTAACGGGATCGCTAACAGGACCGCTAACAGAACCGCTAACGGGACCGCTAACACCAATAACACTACCATCCCATAATAAACACCTACCATCCCATAATAACACTAACATCCCATAATAACACTAACATCCTATAAAAACACCTGCCATCCCATAATAACACTAACATCCTATAAAAACACCTGCCATCCCATAATAACACTAACATCCTATAAAAACACCTGACATCCCATAATAACACTAACATCCTATAAAAACACCTGTCATCCCATAATAACACTAACATCCTATAAAAACACCTGACATCCCATAATAACACTAACATCCTATAAAAACACCTGACATCCCATAATAACACCTATCGTGTGTGTGTGTGTGTGTGTGTGTGTGTGTGTGTGTGTGTGTGTGTGTGTGTGTGTGTGTGTGTGTGTGTGTGTGTGTGTGTGTGTGTGTGTGTTCATCTAAGGTTAAAAGGTCAGGGTTCAGATTTCTCCATTTTCCAGGTTATACTATGAATTCTGTACTGAGTGAGTCATGTGACCAGTTCTGGGTCAGTCTAATCAGTCAACAGCTGAGCTCTGGTTGCTAGGGGCAACAAGAACCTGATACAGAGGGAGCAGGAATGACTCAGCTGGATTTTTGGTTGTGACAAACCTGAAATCACTCCACTTTGCGCTCAAACCGTAGCTCTTAGCAGAAAAACAAAAACATTTTGAGAAACAGAGAACCTACCAGATTATCTAAATGTTATTTTCATACAGATATTCCTTAAAATGTGTTAGTAACGGCAATTCGAAAACAAAAATGAGATTTTTTTAAAGAAAACTTCATTTAACATGGGAGTCAATGAAGAGAGAGACAGGAACTGGCGTGTCTGTTGGCTCCCCCGTTAAAATTTTGTGCACACCACGCCTGTCAAAGTCACATTTTATAAATCACAACACCTATGTCTATATTCTGACCAAAAATTATCTGTCTACCTTTTACGGTTTGGCCGTGACCTCGAGTTACAAATAAGAAATCATGTTTTTTTTTCAGTGTAACTACACTCTAGTAAACTGACTCCCGTGCTCTAGATTTGAAAAAAAGTGATTTCCAGTCCTCGCTTGAGGGCTCATATCTTGAAAAGTGTACATTTTAGGAAAAAACTGTCCGGGGTTTGGAGAGAGAAGAGAACTTTTCCTCCGTTTTGAAGTTTGAATGACGTTTCTACGTGCAAGTATGAGAAAGATACGTGACTCGGAAAAAAGGTGAATTTTGTCTTTTTTTTCTCAACATTTTCCCATCCGCTTATAATGGCGCCATTGAAATGCATGGGAAAATCTTCCCCATTAGTTTGGAAATTTGGAAATGTTTTTGCACTTCGTGCAAAAACTATTCGTGCCATCGTTCTAAAAATCCACAGGACTGTAGTTAAATTCAGGGCCTACAACTTTCTAAATCGGTTCATAATTTTTCGAGTAACGGTGTGCGAGTGGTGAGGCCCCAAAGTTCACGCAATGCGTTCCGGATGGGGCAAAAAGCGCACGTTTGTGCACGTTGCGCAAAAACGTGCACGCCAATCGCTAATAAAAGTCATACCCATCGATTCCCGATTAAGGCGCACGTTTCTACGTTTTTACTTTTCGCGTTTTCTCAAAGCTGTAGGAGGAGTAGCCGGACAAAGTTTTTACGGAAGAATATATAATAACTAGACAAAATTCCCGGGAAATTTTGAAGTGCCACGGACTACTGCCGGATGATCGCTGGGCTCGATACTGATTAATATACTGATTAATATGACATCATCCATGACTCTGTATGTCATACCATTCAAAAGATATTTGACTATAACGTATCAGCCAATCAGAAGAAGGGGCGGGGCTAATTTGCACCAATGAGGGTCAAGGACTCGATACAGATTCCAATGACACCACCCATGACTCTCTATGTCAAACTATTCAAAAGTTATTACAGAAAATATGTAATAGGCTAATAGAACCGCTAACAAGACCGCTAACGGGACCGCTAACGGGATAGCTAACAGAACCGCTAACGGAACCTCTAACAGTATCGCTAACTGAACCGCTAACGGGATCGCTAAAGGGATCGCTAACGGGACCGCTAACGGGACTGCTAACCGAGCCGCTAACGGAATCGCTAACCGAGCCGCTAACAACCGCTAACGGAACCGCTAACGGGACCGCTAATGGGACCGCTAATGGGATCGCTAACGGAACCGCTAACGGGACCGCTAACGGGATCGCTAACGGGATCGCTAACCGAGCCGCTAACGGAATCGCTAACCGAGCCGCTAACAACCGCTAACGGAACCGCTAACGAGACCGCTAATGGGACCGCTAATGGGATCGCTAACGGGATCGCTAACGGGACCGCTAACGGGATCGCTAACGGGATCGCTAACGGGATCGCTAATGGGACCGCTAACCGAGCCGCTAATGGGGTCGCTAACGGGACCGCTAACAACCGCTAACGGAACCGCTAACGGGACCGCTAACAGAACCGCTAACAGAACCGCTAACAGGACCGCTAACGGGATCGCTAACAACCGCTAGCGGAACCGCTAACGGGACCGCTAATGGGATTGCTAACGGGACCGCTAACGGGGTCGCTAACTGGACCGCTAACGGGATCGCTAACAACCGCTAGCGGAACCGCTAACGGGATCGCTAAAGGGATCGCTAACGGGACCGCTAACGGGACTGCTAACCGAGCCGCTAACGGAATCGCTAACCGAGCCGCTAACAACCGCTAACGGAACCGCTAACGGGACCGCTAATGGGACCGCTAATGGGATCGCTAACGGAACCGCTAACGGGACCGCTAACGGGATCGCTAACGGGATCGCTAACGGGATCGCTAATGGGACCGCTAACCGAGCCGCTAATGGGGTCGCTAACGGGACCGCTAACAACCGCTAACGGAACCGCTAACGGGACCGCTAACAGAACCGCTAACAGAACCGCTAACAGGACCGCTAACGGGATCGCTAACAACCGCTAGCGGAACCGCTAACGGGACCGCTAATGGGATTGCTAACGGGACCGCTAACGGGGTCGCTAACTGGACCGCTAACGGGATCGCTAACGGGACCGCTAACGGGATCGCTAACGGAATCGCTAACTGAACCGCTAACGGGACCGCTAACCGAACCGCTAACGGGATCGCTAACTGAGCCGCTAACGGGATCGCTAACGGGATCGCTAACAACCGCTAACGGGACCGCTAACGGGATTGCTAACGGGACCGCTAACGGGGTCGCTAACTGGACCGCTAACGGGATCGCTAACTGGACCGCTAACGGGACCGCTAACGGGATCGCTAACAGGACCGCTAACAGAACCGCTAACGGGACCGCTAACACCAATAACACTACCATCCCATAATAAACACCTACCATCCCATAATAACACTAACATCCCATAATAACACTAACATCCTATAAAAACACCTGACATCCCATAATAACACTAACATCCTATAAAAACACCTGCCATCCCATAATAACACTAACATCCTATAAAAACACCTGACATCCCATAATAACACTAACATCCTATAAAAACACCTGACATCCCATAATAACACTAACATCCTATAAAAACACCTGACATCCCATAATAACACTAATATCCTATAAAAACACCTGCCATCCCATAATAACACCTATCGTGTGTGTGTGTGTGTGTGTGTGTGTGTGTGTGTGTGTGTGTGTGTGTGTGTGTGTGTGTGTGTGTGTGTGTGTGTGTTCATCTAAGGTTAAAAGGTCAGGGTTCAGATTTCTCCATTTTCCAGGTTATACTATGAATTCTGTACTGAGTGAGTCATGTGACCAGTTCTGGGTCAGTCTAATCAGTCAACAGCTGAGCTCTGGTTGCTAGGGGCAACAAGAACCTGATACAGAGGGAGCAGGAATGACTCAGCTGGATTTTTGGTTGTGACAAACCTGAAATCACTCCACTTTGCGCTCAAACCGTAGCTCTTAGCAGAAAAACGAAAACATTTTGAGAAACAGAGAACCTACCAGATTATCTAAATGTTATTTTCATACAGATATTCCTTAAAATGTGTTAGTAACGGCAATTCGAAAACAAAAATGAGATTTTTTTTAAGAAAACTTCATTTAACATGGGAGTCAATGAAGAGAGAGACAGGAACTGGCGTGTCTGTTGGCTCCCCCGTTAAAATTTTGTGCACACCACGCCTGTCAAAGTCACATTTTATAAATCACAACACCTATGTCTATATTCTGACCAAAAATTATCTGTCTACCTTTTACGGTTTGGCCGTGACCTCGAGTTACAAATAAGAAATCATGTTTTTTTTTCAGTGTAACTACACTCTAGCAAACTGACTCCCGTGCTCTAGATTTGAAAAAAAGTGATTTCCAGTCCTCGCTTGAGGGCTCATATCTTGAAAAGTGTACATTTTAGGAAAAAACTGTTTCGGGTTTGGAGAGAGAAGAGAAGTTTTCCTCCGTTTTGAAGTTTGAATGACGTTTCTACGTGCAAGTATGAGAAAGATACGTGACTCAGAAAAAAGGTGAATTTTGTCTTTTTTCTCGACATTTTCCCATCCGCTTTGAATGGCGCCATAGGAATACATAGGGAAAATGAGCTCCCCATTAGTTTGGAAATTTGGAAATGTTTTTGCACTTCGTGCAAAAACTATTCGTGCCATCGTTCTGAAAATCCACAGGACTGTAGTTAAATTCAGGGCCTACAACTTTCTAAATCGGTTCATAATTTTTCGAGTAACGGTGTGCGAGTGGTGAGGCCCCAAAGTTCACGCAATGCGTTCCGGATGGGGCAAAAAGCGCACGTTTGTGCACGTTGCGCAAAAACGTGCACGCCAATCGCTAATAAAAGTCATACCCATCGATTCCCGATTAAGGCGCACGTTTCTACGTTTTTACTTTTCGCGTTTTCTCAAAGCTGTAGGAGGAGTAGCCGGACAAAGTTTTTACGGAAGAATATATAATAAATAATAAATAAGCCTGAGCAATAGTATGAGTGCCTCGTGCTGCGCACGAGGCACTCCTCCTCCATTGAGCTTGCGCAGCTCAATGGAGGAGGCGTGCCACGTGGCGCAGCCGTGGCACTAACTAGACAAAATTCCCGGGAAATTTTGAAGTGCCACGGACTACTGCCGGATGATCGCGGGGCTTATTTGCACCCATGAAGGTCAAGGACTCGATACAGATTCCAATGACACCACCCATGACTCTCTATGTCAAACCATTCAAAAGTTATTACAGAAAATATAGAACCGCTAACGGGACCGCTAACGGGACCGCTAACCGAGCCGCTAACGGGATCGCTAACCGAGCCGCTAACAACCGCTAACGGAACCGCTAACGGGACCGCTAACGGGACCGCTAACGGGACCGCTAACGGGATCGCTAACGGGATCGCTAACGGGATCGCTAACGGGATCGCTAACGGGACCGCTAACCGAGCCGCTAATGGGATCGCTAACGGGACCGCTAACAACCGCTAACAGAACCGCTAACAGGACCGCTAACAGAACCGCTAACAGAACCGCTAACGGGATCGCTAACAACCGCTAGCGGAACCGCTAACGGGACCGCTAATGGGATTGCTAACGGGACCGCTAACGGGGTCGCTAACTGGACCGCTAACGGGATCGCTAACTGGACTGCTAACGGTACCGCTAACGGGATCGCTAACGGAATCGCTAACTGAACCGCTAACGGGACCGCTAACCGAGCCGCTAACGGGATTGCTAACCGAGCCGCTAATGGGATCGCTAACGGGACCGCTAACAACCGCTAACGGAACCGCTAACAGGACCGCTAACAGAACCGCTAACGGGGCCGCTAACGGGATCGCTAACAACCGCTAGCGGAACCGCTAACGGGACCGCTAACGGGGTCGCTAACTGGACCGCTAACGGGATCGCTAACTGGACCGCTAATGGGACCGCTAACGGGATCGCTAACGGAATCGCTAACTGAACCGCTAACGGGACCGCTAACGGGATCGCTAACAACCGCTAGCGGAACCGCTAACGGGACCGCTAACGGGGTCGCTAACTGGACCGCTAACGGGATCGCTAACTGGACCGCTAACGGGACCGCTAACGGGACCGCTAACGGGATCGCTAACGGAATCGCTAACTGAACCGCTAACGGGACCGCTAACCGAGCCGCTAACGGGATCGCTAACCAAGCCGCTAACGGGATCGCTAACGGGATCGCTAACAACCGCTAACGGGACCGCTAACGGGATTGCTAACGGGACCGCTAACGGGGTCGCTAACTGGACCGCTAACGGGATCGCTAACTGGACCGCTAACGGGACCGCTAACGGGATCGCTAACAGGACCGCTAACAGAACCGCTAACGGGACCGCTAACACCAATAACACTACCATCCCATAATAAACACCTACCATCCCATAATAACCCTAACATCCCATAATAACACTAACATCCTATAAAAACACCTGCCATCCCATAATAACACTAACATCCTATAAAAACACCTGCCATCCCATAATAACACTAACATCCTATAAAAACACCTGACATCCCATAATAACACTAACATCCTATAAAAACACCTGTCATCCCATAATAACACTAACATCCTATAAAAACACCTGACATCCCATAATAACACTAACATCCTCCAAAAACACCTGACATCCCATAATAACACCTATCGTGTGTGTGTGTGTGTGTGTGTGTGTGTGTGTGTGTGTGTGTGTGTGTGTGTGTGTGTGTGTGTGTGTGTTCATCTAAGGTTAAAAGGTCAGGGTTCAGATTTCTCCATTTTCCAGGTTATACTATGAAGTCTGTACTGAGTGAGTCATGTGACCAGTTCTGGGTCAGTCTAATCAGTCAACAGCTGAGCTCTGGTTGCTAGGGGCAACAAGAACCTGATACAGAGGGAGCGGGAATGACTCAGCTGGATTTTTGGTTGTGACAAACCTGAAATCACTCCACTTTGCGCTCAAACCGTAGCTCTTAGCAGAAAAACGAAAACATTTTGAGAAACAGAGAACCTACCAGATTATCTAAATGTTATTTTCATACAGATATTCCTTAAAATGTGTTAGTAACGGCAATTTGAAAACAAAAATGAGATTTTTTTTAAGAAAACTTCATTTAACATGGGAGTCAATGAAGAGAGAGACAGGAACTGGCGTGTCTGTTGGCTCCCCCGTTAAAATTTTGTGCACACCACGCCTGTCAAAGTCACATTTTATAAATCACAACACCTATGTCTATATTCTGACCAAAAATTATCTGTCTACCTTTTACGGTTTGGCCGTGACCTCGAGTTACAAATAAGAAATCATGTTTTTTTTTCAGTGTAACTACACTCTAGCAAACTGACTCCCGTGCTCTAGATTTGAAAAAAAGTGATTTCCAGTCCTCGCTTGAGGGCTCATATCTTGAAAAGTGTACATTTTAGGAAAAAACTGTTTCGGGTTTGGAGAGAGAAGAGAAGTTTTCCTCCGTTTTGAAGTTTGAATGACGTTTCTACGTCCAAGTATGAGAAAGATACGTGACTCAGAAAAAAGGTGATTTTTGTCTTTTTTTCTCAACATTTTCCCATCCGCTTATAATGGCGCCATTGAAATGCATGGGAAAATCTTCCCCATTAGTTTGGAAATTTGGAAATGTTTTTGCACTTCGTGCAAAAACTATTCGTGCCATCGTTCTGAAAATCCACAGGACTGTAGTTAAATTCAGGGCCTACAACTTTCTAAATCGGTTCAGAATTTTTCGAGTAACGGTGTGCGAGTGGTGAGGCCCCAAACTTCACGCAATGCGTTCCGGATGGGGCAAAAAGCGCACGTTTGTGCACGTTGCGCAAAAACGTGCACGCCAATCGCTAATAAAAGTCATACCCATCGATTCCCGATTAAGGCGCACGTTTCTACGTTTTTACTTTTCGCGTTTTCTCAAAGCTGTAGGAGGAGTAGCCGGACAAAGTTTTTACGGAAGAATATATAAATAACTAGACCAAAATTCCCGGGAAATTTTGAAGTGCCACGGACTACTGCCGGATGATCGCGGGGCTCGATACTGATTAATATACTGATTAATATGACATCATCCATGACTCTGTATGTCATACCATTCAAAAGATATTTGACTATAACGTATCAGCCAATCAGAAGAAGGGGCGGGGCTAATTTGCACCAATGAGGGTCAAGGACTCGATACAGATTCCAATGACACCACCCATGACTCTCTATGTCAAACTATTCAAAAGTTATTACAGAAAATATGTAATAGGCTAATAGAACCGCTAACAAGACCGCTAACGGGACCGCTAACGGGATAGCTAACAGAACCGCTAACGGGACTGCTAACCGAGCCGCTAACGGAATCGCTAACCGAGCCGCTAACAACCGCTAACGGAACCGCTAACGGGACCGCTAATGGGACCGCTAATGGGATCGCTAACGGAACCGCTAACGGGACCGCTAACGGGATCGCTAACGGGATCGCTAACCGAGCCGCTAACGGAATCGCTAACCGAGCCGCTAACAACCGCTAACGGAACCGCTAACGAGACCGCTAATGGGACCGCTAATGGGATCGCTAACGGGATCGCTAACGGGACCGCTAACGGGATCGCTAACGGGATCGCTAACGGGATCGCTAATGGGACCGCTAACCGAGCCGCTAATGGGGTCGCTAACGGGACCGCTAACAACCGCTAACGGAACCGCTAACGGGACCGCTAACAGAACCGCTAACAGAACCGCTAACAGGACCGCTAACGGGATCGCTAACAACCGCTAGCGGAACCGCTAACGGGACCGCTAATGGGATTGCTAACGGGACCGCTAACGGGGTCGCTAACTGGACCGCTAACGGGATCGCTAACGGGACCGCTAACGGGATCGCTATCGGGATCGCTAACGGGATCGCTAATGGGACCGCTAACCGAGCCGCTAATGGGGTCGCAAACGGGACCGCTAACAACCGCTAACGGAACCGCTAACGGGACCGCTAACAGAACCGCTAACAGAACCGCTAACAGGACCGCTAACGGGATCGCTAACAACCGCTAGCGGAACCGCTAATGGGACCGCTAATGGGATTGCTAACGGGGCCGCTAACGGGGTCGCTAACTGGACCGCTAACGGGATCGCTAACGGGACCGCTAACGGGATCGCTAACGGAATCGCTAACTGAACCGCTAACGGGACCGCTAACCGAACCGCTAACGGGATCGCTAACTGAGCCGCTAACGGGATCGCTAACGGGATCGCTAACAACCGCTAACGGGACCGCTAACGGGATTGCTAACGGGACCGCTAACGGGGTCGCTAACTGGACCGCTAACGGGATCGCTAACTGGACCGCTAACGGGACCGCTAACGGGATCGCTAACAGGACCGCTAACAGAACCGCTAACGGGACCGCTAACACCAATAACACTACCATCCCATAATAAACACCTACCATCCCATAATAACACTAACATCCCATAATAACACTAACATCCTATAAAAACACCTGACATCCCATAATAACACTAACATCCTATAAAAACACCTGCCATCCCATAATAACACTAACATCCTATAAAAACACCTGACATCCCATAATAACACTAACATCCTATAAAAACACCTGACATCCCATAATAACACTAACATCCTATAAAAACACCTGACATCCCATAATAACACTAATATCCTATAAAAACACCTGCCATCCCATAATAACACCTATCGTGTGTGTGTGTGTGTGTGTGTGTGTGTGTGTGTGTGTGTGTGTGTGTGTGTGTGTGTGTGTGTGTGTGTGTGTGTGTGTGTGTGTGTTCATCTAAGGTTAAAAGGTCAGGGTTCAGATTTCTCCATTTTCCAGGTTATACTATGAAGTCTGTACTGAGTGAGTCATGTGACCAGTTCTGGGTCAGTCTAATCAGTCAACAGCTGAGCTCTGGTTGCTAGGGGCAACAAGAACCTGATACAGAGGGAGCGGGAATGACTCAGCTGGATTTTTGGTTGTGACAAACCTGAAATCACTCCACTTTGCGCTCAAACCGTAGCTCTTAGCAGAAAAACGAAAACATTTTGAGAAACAGAGAACCTACCAGATTATCTAAATGTTATTTTCATACAGATATTCCTTAAAATGTGTTAGTAACGGCAATTTGAAAACAAAAATGAGATTTTTTTTAAGAAAACTTCATTTAACATGGGAGTCAATGAAGAGAGAGACAGGAACTGGCGTGTCTGTTGGCTCCCCCGTTAAAATTTTGTGCACACCACGCCTGTCAAAGTCACATTTTATAAATCACAACACCTATGTCTATATTCTGACCAAAAATTATCTGTCTACCTTTTACGGTTTGGCCGTGACCTCGAGTTACAAATAAGAAATCATGTTTTTTTTTCAGTGTAACTACACTCTAGCAAACTGACTCCCGTGCTCTAGATTTGAAAAAAAGTGATTTCCAGTCCTCGCTTGAGCGCTCATATCTTGAAAAGTGTACATTTTAGGAAAAAACAGTCCGGGGTTTGGAGAGAGAAGAGAAGTTTTCCTCCATTTTGAAGTTTGAATGACGTTTCTACGTCCAAGTATGAGAAAGATACGTGACTCGGAAAAAAGGTGAATTTTGCCTTTTTTTTCTCAACATTTTCCCATCCGCTTATAATGGCGCCATTGAAATGCATGGGAAAATCTTCCCCATTAGTTTGGAAATTTGGAAATGTTTTTGCACTTCGTGCAAAAACTATTCGTGCCATCGTTCTGAAAATCCACAGGACTGTAGTTAAATTCAGGGCCTACAACTTTCTAAATCGGTTCAGAATTTTTCGAGTAACGGTGTGCGAGTGGTGAGGCCCCAAACTTCACGCAATGCGTTCCGGATGGGGCAAAAAGCGCACGTTTGTGCACGTTGCGCAAAAACGTGCACGCCAATCGCTAATAAAAGTCATACCCATCGATTCCCGATTAAGGCGCACGTTTCTACGTTTTTACTTTTCGCGTTTTCTCAAAGCTGTAGGAGGAGTAGCCGGACAAAGTTTTTACGGAAGAATATATAAATACTAGACAAAATTCCCGGGAAATTTTGAAGTGCCACGGACTACTGCCGGATGATCGCGGGGCTTATTTGCACCCATGAAGGTCAAGGACTCGATACAGATTCCAATGACACCACCCATGACTCTCTATGTCAAACCATTCAAAAGTTATTACAGAAAATATAGAACCGCTAACTGAACCGCTAACGGGATCGCTAACGGGACCGCTAACGGGACCGCTAACGGGACCGCTAACGGGATCGCTAACCGAGCCGCTAACAACCGCTAACGGAACCGCTAACGGGACCGCTAACGGGACCGCTAACGGAACCGCTAACGGGACCGCTAACGGGACCGCTAACGGGACCGCTAACGGGATCGCTAACGGGATCGCTAACGGGATCGCTAACGGGATCGCTAACGGGACCGCTAACCGAGCCGCTAATGGGATCGCTAACGGGACCGCTAACAACCGCTAACAGAACCGCTAACGGGACCGCTAACAGAACCGCTAACAGAACCGCTAACGGGATCGCTAACAACCGCTAGCGGAACCGCTAACGGGACCGCTAATGGGATTGCTAACGGGACCGCTAACGGGGTCGCTAACTGGACCGCTAACGGGATCGCTAACTGGACTGCTAACGGTACCGCTAACGGGATCGCTAACGGAATCGCTAACTGAACCGCTAACGGGACCGCTAACCGAGCCGCTAACGGGATTGCTAACCGAGCCGCTAATGGGATCGCTAACGGGACCGCTAACAACCGCTAACGGAACTGCTAACAGGACCGCTAACAGAACCGCTAACAGAACCGCTAACGGGCCCGCTAACGGGCCCGCTAACGGGCCCGCTAACGGGATCGCTAACAACCGCTAGCGGAACCGCTAACGGGACCGCTAACGGGGTCGCTAACTGGACCGCTAACGGGATCGATAACTGGACCGCTAACGGGACCGCTAACGGGATCGCTAACGGAATCGCTAACTGAACCGCTAACGGGACCGCTAACGGGATCGCTAACAACCGCTAACGGGACCGCTAACGGGGTCGCTAACTGGACCGCTAACGGGATCGCTAACTGGACCGCTAACGGGACCGCTAACGGGATCGCTAACGGAATCGCTAACTGAACCGCTAACGGGACCGCTAACCGAGCCGCTAACGGGACCGCTAACCGAGCCGCTAACGGGATCGCTAACCAAGCCGCTAACGGGATCGCTAACGGGATCGCTAACAACCGCTAACGGGACCGCTAACGGGATTGCTAACGGGACCGCTAACGGGGTCGCTAACTGGACCGCTAACGGGATCGCTAACTGGACCGCTAACGGGACCGCTAACGGGATCGCTAACAGGACCGCTAACAGAACCGCTAACGGGACCGCTAACACCAATAACACTACCATCCCATAATAAACACCTACCATCCCATAATAACACTAACATCCCATAATAACACTAACATCCTATAAAAACACCTGCCATCCCATAATAACACTAACATCCTATAAAAACACCTGCCATCCCATAATAACACTAACATCCTATAAAAACACCTGCCATCCCATAATAACACTAACATCCTATAAAAACACCTGACATCCCATAATAACACTAACATCCTATAAAAACACCTGTCATCCCATAATAACACTAACATCCTATAAAAACACCTGACATCCCATAATAACACTAACATCCTATAAAAACACCTGACATCCCATAATAACACCTATCGTGTGTGTGTGTGTGTGTGTGTGTGTGTGTGTGTGTGTGTGTGTGTGTGTGTGTGTGTTCATCTAAGGTTAAAAGGTCAGGGTTCAGATTTCTCCATTTTCCAGGTTATACTATGAAGTCTGTACTGAGTGAGTCATGTGACCAGTTCTGGGTCAGTCTAATCAGTCAACAGCTGAGCTCTGGTTGCTAGGGGCAACAAGAACCTGATACAGAGGGAGCGGGAATGACTCAGCTGGATTTTTGGTTGTGACAAACCTGAAATCACTCCACTTTGCGCTCAAACCGTAGCTCTTAGCAGAAAAACGAAAACATTTTGAGAAACAGAGAACCTACCAGATTATCTAAATGTTATTTTAATACAGATATTCCTTAAAATGTGTTAGTAACGGCAATTCGAAAACAAAAATGAGATTTTTTTTAAGAAAACTTCATTTAACATGGGAGTCAATGAAGAGAGAGACAGGAACTGGCGTGTCTGTTGGCTCCCCCGTTAAAATTTTGTGCACACCACGCCTGTCAAAGTCACATTTTATAAATCACAACACCTATGTCTATATTCTGACCAAAAATTATCTGTCTACCTTTTACGGTTTGGCCGTGACCTCGAGTTACAAATAAGAAATCATGTTTGTTTTTCAGTGTAACTACACTCTAGCAAACTGACTCCAGTGCTCTAGATTTGAAAAAAAGTGATTTCCAGTCCTCGCTTGAGGGCTCATATCTTGAAAAGTGTACATTTTAGGAAAAAACTGTTTCGGGTTTGGAGAGAGAAGAGAAGTTTTCCTCCGTTTTGAAGTTTGAATGACGTTTCTACGTGCAAGTATGAGAAAGATACGTGACTCAGAAAAAAGGTGAATTTTGTCTTTTTTCTCGACATTTTCCCATCCGCTTTGAATGGCGCCATAGGAATACATAGGGAAAATGAGCTCCCCATTAGTTTGGAAATTTGGAAATGTTTTTGCACTTCGTGCAAAAACTATTCGTGCCATCGTTCTGAAAATCCACAGGACTGTAGTTAAATTCAGGGCCTACAACTTTCTAAATCGGTTCATAATTTTTCGAGTAACGGTGTGCGAGTGGTGAGGCCCCAAAGTTCACGCAATGCGTTCCGGATGGGGCAAAAAGCGCACGTTTGTGCACGTTGCGCAAAAACGTGCACGCCAATCGCTAATAAAAGTCATACCCATCGATTCCCGATTAAGGCGCACGTTTCTACGTTTTTACTTTTCGCGTTTTCTCAAAGCTGTAGGAGGAGTAGCCGGACAAAGTTTTTACGGAAGAATATATAATAAATAATAAATAAGCCTGAGCAATAGTATGAGTGCCTCGTGCTGCGCACGAGGCACTCCTCCTCCATTGAGCTTGCGCAGCTCAATGGAGGAGGCGTGCCACGTGGCGCAGCCGTGGCACTAATAACTAGACCAAAATTCCCGGGAAATTTTGAAGTGCCACGGACTACTGCCGGATGATCGCGGGATGCACCCATGAAGGTCAAGGACTTGATACTTAGTCATTTGACACCACCCATGTCTCTGTATGTCAAACCATTCAAAAGATATTGGACTTTAACGTATCAGCCAATCAGAAGAAGGGGCGTGGCTAATTTGCACCAATGAGGGTCAGGGACTCGATACTTGGTCATTTGACACCACCCATGTCTCTGTATGTCAAACCATTCAAAAGATATTGGACTATAACGTATCGGCCAATCAGAAGAAGGGGCGTGGCTAATTTGCACCAATGAGGGTCAGGGACTCCATACTTAGTCATTTGACACCACCCATGTCTCTGTATGTCAAACCATTCAAAAGATATTGGACTTTAACGTATCGGCCAATCAGAAGAAGGGGCGTGGCTAATTTGCACCAATGAGGGTCGGGGACTCGATACTTAGTCATTTGACACCACCCATGTCTCTGTATGTCAAACCATTCAAAAGATATTGGACTATAACGTATCGGCCAATCAGAAGAAGGGGCGTGGCTAATTTGCACCAATGAGGGTCAGGGACTCGATACTTAGTCATTTGACACCACCCATGTCTCTGTATGTCAAACCATTCAAAAGATATTGGACTATAACGTATCGGCCAATCAGAAGAAGGGGCGTGGCTAATTTGCACCAATGAGGGTCAGGGGCTCGATACTTAGTCATTTGACACCACCCATGTCTCTGTATGTCAAACCATTCAAAAGATATTGGACTTTAACGTATCAGCCAATCAGAAGAAGGGGCGGGGCTAATTTGCACCAATGAGGGTCAGGGGCTCGATACTTAGTCATTTGACACCACCCATGTCTCTGTATGTCAAACGATTCAAAAGATATTGGACTATAACGTATCGGCCAATCAGAAGAAGGGGCGTGGCTAATTTGCACCAATGAGGGTCAGGGACTCAATACTTAGTCATTTGACACCACCCATGTCTCTGTATGTCAAACCATTCAAAAGATATTGGACTTTAACGTATCAGCCAATCAGAAGAAGGGGCGGGGCTAATTTGCACCAATGAGGGTCAGGGGCTCGATACTTAGTCATTTGATACCACCCATGTCTCTGTATGTCAAACCATTCAAAAGATATTGGACTATAACGTATCGGCCAATCACAAGAAGGGGCGGGGCTAATTTGTATATATAATATACAAATGTAAATATTTATATGTATAATAATAATAATATACATATATATCCAATGAACCTGTTCCCAGCAGGACTGGGGATCATGTAAGGTCAAAAGGTCAGGGTTCAGATTTCTCCATTATCCAGGTTATATTACATGAAGTCTGTAATGACTGTGTCATGTGACAAGGTCTGGGTCAGTCTAATCAGCACAGCTGTGCCCTGGTTGTTAGGGGCAACAAGAACCTGATACAGAGGGAGCGGGAATGACAGCTAGATTTTCGGTTGTGACAAACCTCAAATCACTCCACTTTGCGGTCAAACCGTAGCTCTTAGCAGAAATATGAAAACATCGTGAGAGACAGAGAACCCAGAACATTCTGTCAATCTTATTTTCATTCAGATATTCCTTAAAATGTGTTAGTAACGGCAATTCGAAAACAAAAATGAGATTTTTTTTAAGAAAATGTTTTTTAACATGGGAGTCAATGAACAGCGAGACAGGAATTGGCGCGTCTGTTGGGCCCCCCGTTAAAATTTTGTGCACACCAGGCCTGTCAAAGTCACATTTTATAAATCACAACACCTATGTCTATATTCTGACCAAAAATGATCTGTCTACCTTTTACGGTTTGGCCGTGACCTCGAGTTACAAATAAGAAATCATGTTTTTTTTTCAGTGTAACTACACTCTAGCAAACTGACTCCCGTGCTCTAGATTTGAAAAAAAGTGATTTCCAGTCCTCGCTTGAGGGCTCATATCTTGAAAAGTGTACATTTTAGGAAAAAACAGTTTCGGGTTTGGAGAGAGAAGAGAAGTTTTCCTCCGTTTTGAAGTTTGAATGACGTTTCTACGTGCAAGTATGAGAAAGATACGTGACTCGGAAAAAAGGTGAATTTTGTCTTTTTTTTCTCAACATTTTCCCATCCGCTTATAATGGCGCCATTGAAATGCATGGGAAAATCTTCCCCATTAGTTTGGAAATTTGGAAATGTTTTTGCACTTCGTGCAAAAACTATTCGTGCCATCGTTCTGAAAATCCACAGGACTGTAGTTAAATTCAGGGCTTACAACTTTCTCAATCGGTTCAGAATTTTTCGAGTAACGGTGTGCGAGTGGTGAGGCCCCAAAGTTCACGCAATGCGTTCCGGATGGGGCAAAAAGCGCACGTTTGTGCACGTTGCGCAAAAACGTGCACGCCAATTGCTTATAAAAGTCATACCAATCGATTCCCGATTAAGGCGCACGTTTGTACGTTTTTACTTTTCGCGTTTTCTCAAAGCTGCGGGACTAGTTACGCGCCGAAGTTTTTACGGAAGAATATATAATAACTAGACCAAAATTCCCGGGAAATTTTGAAGTGCCACGGACTACTGCCGGATGATCGCGGGATGCACCCATGAAGGTCAAGGACTCGATACTTGGTCATTTGACACCACCCATGACTCTCTATGTCAAACCATTCAAAAGATATTGGACTATAACGTATCGGCCAATCAGAAGAAGGGGCGGGGCTAATTTGCACCAATGAGGGTCAGGGACTCGATACTTTGTCATTTGACACCACCCATGTATCTGTATGTCAAACCATTCAAAAGATATTGGACTTTAACGTATCAGCCAATCAGAAGAAGGGGCGGGGCTAATTTGCACCAATGATGGTCAGGGACTCGATACTTAGTCATTTGACACCACCCATGTCTCTGTATGTCAAACCATTCAAAAGATATTGGACTTTAACGTATCAGCCAATCAGAAGAAGGGGCGGGGCTAATTTGCACCAATGAGGGTCAGGGACTCCATACTTAGTTATTTGACACCCCCCATGTCTCTGTATGTCAAACCATTCAAAAGATATTGGACATTAACGTATCAGCCAATCAGAAGAAGGGGCGTGGCTAATTTGCACCAATGAGGGTCAGGGACTCGATACATAGTCATTTGACACCACCCATGTCTCTGTATGTCAAACCATTCAAAAGATATTGGACTTTAACGTATCAGCCAATCAGAAGAAGGGGCGGGGCTAATTTGCACCAATGAGGGTCAGGGACTCCATACTTAGTCGTTTGACACCACCCATGTCTCTGTATGTCAAACCATTCAAAAGATATTGGACTTTAACGTATCAGCCAATCAGAAGAAGGGGCGTGGCTAATTTGCACCAATGAGGGTCAGGGACTCGATACTTAGTCATTTGACACCACCCATGTCTCTGTATGTCAAACCATTCAAAAGATATTGGACTTTAACGTATCAGCCAATCAGAAGAAGGGGCGTGGCTAATTTGCACCAATAAAGGTCAAGGACCTGATACTGAGTAATTTGACACCACCCATGTCTCTGTATGTCAAACCATTTAAAAGATATTGGACTTTAACGTATCAGCCAATCAGAAGAAGGGGCGGGGCTAATGTGCATTGACTGATCACATGACCCGGAAGTGTATACTGTATTATGCTGTATATACTGTATTGGAATGAGTCAGCTAGATTTTCGTTCTAGTCTGGTTCTAGTCTGGTTCTGGTTCTGGTCTGGTTCTGGTTCTGGTTCTGGTTCTAGTCTGGTTCTAGTCTGGTTCTAGTCTGGTTCTGGTTCTGGTTCTAGTCTGGTTCTGGTTCTGATCTGGTTCTGGTTCTAGTCTGGTTCTGGTTCTGGTTCTGGTTCTAGTCTGGTTCTAGTCTGGTTCTAGTCTGGTTCTTGTTCTGGTTCTAGTCTGGTTCTGGTCCTGGTTCTGGTTCTAGTCTGGTTCTGGTCCTGGTTCTGATCTGGTTCTGGTTCTAGTCTGGTTCTAGTTCTAGTCTGGTTCTGGTTCTAGTCTGGTTCTAGTCTGGTTCTGGTTCTAGTCTGGTTCGGGTTCTAGTCTGGTTCTAGTCTGGTTCTGGTTCTAGTCTGGTTCTGGTTCTAGTCTGGTTCGGGTTCTAGTCTGGTTCTAGTCTGGTTCTGGTTCTAGTCTGGTTCTGGTTCTAGTCTGGTTCTGGTTCTAGTCTGGTTCTAGTCTGGTTCTGGTTCTAGTCTGGTTCTGGTTCTAGTCTGGTTCTAGTCTGGTTCTAGTCTGGTTCTGGTTCTGGTTCTAGTCTGGTTCTAGTCTGGTTCTAGTCTGGTTCTGGTCTGGTTCTGGTTCTAGTCTGGTTCTAGTCTGGTTCTGGTTCTAGTCTGGTTCTAGTCTGGTTCTGGTCTGGTTCTAGTCTGGTTCTGGTTCTAGTCTGGTTCTGGTCTGGTTCTAGTCTGGTTCTGGTTCTAGTCTGGTTGTCGTCTGGTTCTGGTTCTAGTCTGGTTCTGGTCTGGTTCTAGTCTGGTTCTGGTTCTAGTCTGGTTCTAGTCTGGTTCTGGTTCTAGTCTGGTTCTAGTCTGGTCTGGTTCTAGTCTGGTTCTATAAAAACACCTTCCATCCCATAATAACACTAACATCCTATAATAAACACCTGCCATTCCAGAGTAATATGTCATCACCCATTACTCTGTATGTCAAACCATTCAAAAGATATTGGACTATAACGTATCGGCCAATCAGAAGAAGGGGCGTGGCTAATTTGGACCAATAAAGGTCAAGGACCTGATACTGAGTAATATGACATCACCCGTGTCTCTGTATGTCAAACCATTCAAAAGATATTGGACTATAACGTATCAGCCAATCAGAAGAAGGGGCGGGGCTAATGTGCATTGACTGGGTCATGTGACCCGGAAGTGTATACTGTATTATGCTGTATACTGTATTGGAATGAGTCAGCTAGATTTTCGGTTTTGACAAGCCTGAAATAACTTCACCCTGTGATGAAACCGTAGCTCTTAGCAGAAAAACGAAAACATTTTGAGAAACAGATAACCTAGCAGATTCTCTAAATGTTATTTTCATACAGATATTCCTTAAAATGTGTTAGTAACGGCAATTCGAAAACAAAAATTAGATTTTTTTGAAGAAAACGTTTTTTATAATGGGAGTCAATGAAGGGCGAGACAGGATTTGGCGCGTCTGTTGGGCCCCCCGTTAAAATTTTGTGCACACCACGCCTGTCAAAGTCACATTTTATAAATCACAACACCTATGTCTATATTCTGACCAAAAATTATCTTTCTACCTTTTACGGTTTGGCCGTGACCTCGAGTTACAAATAAGAAATCATGTTTTTTTTTCAGTCTAACTACACTCTAGCGAACTGACTCCCGTGCTCTAGATTTGAAAAAAAGTGATTTCCAGTCCTCGCTTGAGCGCTCATATCTTGAAAAGTGTACATTTTAGGAAAAAACAGTCCGGGGTTTAGAGAGAGAAGAGAAGTTTTCCTCCGTTTTGAAGTTTGAATGACGTTTCTACGTGCAAGTATGAGAAAGATACGTGACTTGGAAAAAAGGTGAATTTTGTCTTTTTTTTCTCAACATTTTCCCATCCGCTTTGAATGGCGCCATTGAAATGCATGGGAAAACAGTTCCCCATTAGTTTGGAAATTTGGAAATGTTTTTGCACTTCGTGCAAAAACTATTCGTGCCATCGTTCTGAAAATCCAGAGGACTGTAGTTAAATTCAGGGCCTACAACTTTCTAAATCGGTTCAGAATTTTTCGAGTAACGGTATGCGAGTGGTGAGGCCCCAAAGTTCACGCAATGCGTTCCGGATGGGGCAAAAAGCGCACGTTTGTGCACGTTGCGCAAAAACGTGCACGCCAATCGCTTATAAAAGTCATACCAATTGATTCCCGATTAAGTCGCACGTTTCTACGTTTTTACTTTTTGAGTTTTCTCAAAGCTGCGCAACTAGTTACGCGCCGAAGTTTATACGGAAGAATATGGAATAATAATAAATAACTAGACCAAAATTCCCGGGAAATTTTGAAGTGCCACGGACTACTGCCGGATGATCGCGGGATGCACCCATGAAGGTCAAGGACTCGATACTTGGTCATTTGACACCACCCATGACTCTCTATGTCAAACCATTCAAAAGATATTGGACTATAACGTATCGGCCAATCAGAAGAAGGGGCGTGGCTAATTTGCACCAATGAGGGTCAGGGACTCGATACTTGGTCATTTGACACCACCCATGTCTCTGTATGTCAAACCATTCAAAAGATATTGGACTATAACGTATCGGCCAATCAGAAGAAGGGGCGTGGCTAATTTGCACCAATGAGGGTCAGGGACTCCATACTTAGTCATTTGACACCACCCATGTCTCTGTATGTCAAACCATTCAAAAGATATTGGACTTTAACGTATCAGCCAATCAGAAGAAGGGGCGGGGCAAATTTGCACCAATGAGGGTCAGGGACTCGATACTTAGTCATTTGACACCACCCATGTCTCTGTATGTCAAACCATTCAAAAGATATTGGACTTTAACGTATCAGCCAATCAGAAGAAGGGGCGGGGCTAATTTGCACCAATGAGGGTCAGGGACTCGATACTTAGTCATTTGACACCACCCATGTCTCTGTATGTCAAACCATTCAAAAGATATTGGACTTTAACGTATCAGCCAATCAGAAGAAGGGGCGTGGCTAATTTGCACCAATGAGGGTCAGGGACTCGATACTTAGTCATTTGACACCACCCATGTCTCTGTATGTCAAACCATTCAAAAGATATTGGACTTTAACGTATCAGCCAATCAGAAGAAGGGGCGTGGCTAATTTGCACCAATGAGGGTCAGGGGCTCGATACTTAGTCATTTGATACCACCCGTGAGTCTCTATGTCAAACCATTCAAAAGATATTGGACTTTAACGTATCAGCCAATCAGAAGAAGGGGCGGGGCTAATTTGCACCAATGAGGGTCAGGGGCTCGATACTTAGTCATTTGATACCACCCGTGAGTCTCTATGTCAAACCATTCAAAAGATATTGGACTATAACGTATCGGCCAATCAGAAGAAGGGGCGGGGCTAATATGTATATATAATATACAAATGTAAATATTTATATGTATAATAATAATAATATACATATATATCCCATGAACCTGTCCCCAGCAGGACTGGGGATCATGTAAGGTCAAAAGGTCAGGGTTCAGATTCCTCCATTATCCAAGGTAAAGTATTATGAAGTCTGCATTGAGTGGGTCATGTGACTAGTTCTGGGTCACATGACCCGGAAGTATGGTAGTGTATATTGTATTGGAATGACTCAGCTAGTTCTTCGGATTTGACAAGCCTCAAATAACTTCACCTTGTAATCAAACTGTAGCTCCTAGCAGAAAAACAAAGACATCGTGAGAGAGACAGAACCCGGAAGATTCTGACAATCTTAATTTTATTCAGATATTCCTTAAAATGTGTTAGTAACGGCAATTCGAAAACAAAAATGAGATTTTTTTGAAGAAAACTTATTTTAACATTAGACTTAATGGAGACAGAGGCAGGATTTGGCGTGACTCTTGGCTCCCCCGTTCAAATTTTGTGCACACCACGCCTGTCAAAGTCACATTATTTGAATCTCAACATCTATGTCTACATTCTGACCAAAGATTATCTTTCTAGCTTTTACGGTTCGGCCGTGAGCTCAAGTTACAAATAAAAATTATGGTCATTTTTTCAAAGTCTCTCGCACTCTGATCAATTAGAACCGCACTGAAGATTTGACAAAAAAGTGATTTCCAGTCCTCGCTTGAGGGCTCATATCTTGAAAAGTGTACATTTTAGGAAAAAACAGTCTGGGGTTTAGAGAGAGAAGAGAAGTTTTCCTCCGTTTTGAAGTTTGAATGACGTTTCTACGTGCAAGTATGAGAAAGATAGGTGACTCAGAAAAAAGGTGATTTTTTTTTTTTTTAACCTTCACCGGACATTTTACACCCACAGTGTGAAATGCTGCCCCATACAAATACATGGGAAAATCTTCCCCATTAGTTTGGAAATTTGGAAATGTTTTTGCACTTCGTGCAAAAACTATTCGTGCCATCGTTCTGAAAATCCAGAGGACTGTAGTTAAATTCAGGGCCTACAACTTTCTAAATCGGTTCAGAATTTTTCGAGTAACGGTATGCGAGTGGTGAGGCCCCAAAGTTCACGCAATGCGTTCCGGATGGGGCAAAAAGTGCACGTTTGTGCACGTTGCGCAAAAACGTGCACGCCAATCGCTTATAAAAGTCATACCAATTGATTCCCGATTAAGTCGCACGTTTCTACGTTTTTACTTTTTGAGTTTTCTCAAAGCTGCGCAACTAGTTACGCGCCGAAGTTTATACGGAAGAATATGGAATAATAATAAATAAATAATAAGCCTGAGCAATAGTATTAGTGCCTCGTGCTGCGCACGAGGCACTCCTCCTCCATTGAGCTTGCGCATCTCAATGGAGGAGGAGTGCCACGTGGCGCAGCCGTGGCACTAACTAGACCAAAATTCCCGGGAAATTTTGAAGTGCCACGGACTACTGCCGGATGATCGCGGGATGCACCCATGAAGGTCAAGGACTCGATACTTAGTCATTTGACACCACCCATGACTCTCTATGTCAAACCATTCAAAAGATATTGGACTATAACGTATCGGCCAATCAGAAGAAGGGGCGTGGCTAATTTGCACCAATGAGGGTCAGGGACTCGATACTTGGTCATTTGACACCACCCATGTCTCTGTATGTCAAACCATTCAAAAGATATTGGACTATAACGTATCGGCCAATCAGAAGAAGGGGCGTGGCTAATTTGCACCAATGAGGGTCAGGGACTCCATACTTAGTCATTTGACACCACCCATGTCTCTGTATGTCAAACCATTCAAAAGATATTGGACTTTAACGTATCAGCCAATCAGAAGAAGGGGCGGGGCTAATTTGCACCAATGAGGGTCAGGGACTCGATACTTAGTCATTTGACACCACCCATGTCTCTGTATGTCAAACCATTCAAAATATATTGGACTTTAACGTATCAGCCAATCAGAAGAAGGGGCGTGGCTAATTTGCACCAATGAGGGTCAGGGACTCGATACTTAGTCATTTGACACCACCCATGTCTCTGTATGTCAAACCATTCAAAAGATATTGGACTATAACGTATCGGCCAATCAGAAGAAGGGGCGTGGCTAATTTGCACCAATGAGGGTCAGGGACTCGATACTTAGTCATTTGACACCACCCATGTCTCTGTATGTCAAACCATTCAAAAGATATTGGACTATAACGTATCAGCCAATCAGAAGAAGGGGCGGGGCTAATTTGCACCAATGAGGGTCAGGGACTCGATACTTAGTCATTTGATACCACCCGTGAGTCTCTATGTCAAACCATTCAAAAGATATTGGACTATAACGTATCAGCCAATCAGAAGAAGGGGCGGGGCTAATTTGCACCAATGAGGGTCAGGGGCTCGATACTTAGTCATTTGATACCACCCGTGAGTCTCTATGTCAAACCATTCAAAAGATATTGGACTATAACGTATCGGCCAATCACAAGAAGGGGCGGGGCTAATTTGTATATATAATATACAAATGTAAATATTTATATGTATAATAATAATAATATACATATATATCCAATGAACCTGTTCCCAGCAGGACTGGGGATCATGTAAGGTCAAAAGGTCAGGGTTCAGATTTCTCCATTATCCAGGTTATATTACATGAAGTCTGTAATGACTGTGTCATGTGACAAGGTCTGGGTCAGTCTAATTAGCACAGCTGTGCTCTGGTTGTTAGGGGCAACAAGAACCTGATACAGAGGGAGCGGGAATGACAGCTAGATTTTCGGTTGTGACAAACCTCAAATCACTCCACTTTGCGGTCAAACCGTAGCTCTTAGCAGAAAAATGAAAACATCGTGAGAGACGGAGAACCCAGAACATTCTGTCAATCTTATTTTCATTCAGATATTCCTTAAAATGTGTTAGTAACGGCAATTCGAAAACAAAAATGAGATTTTTTTGAAGAAAACTTCATTTAACATGGGACTCAATGGAGAGCGAGACAGGATTTGGCGTGTCTGTTGGGCCCCCCGTTAAAATTGTGTGCACACCACGCCTGTCAAAGTCACATTTTATGAATCTCAACATCCATGTCTACATTCTGACCAAAAATTATCTTTCTAGCTTTTACGGTTTGCCCGTGAGCTCGAGTTACAAATAAAAATTATGATCATTTTTCGAAAGTCTCTCCACTCTAATGAATTCGAACCGCACTGAAGATTTGACAAAAAAGTGATTTCCAGTCCTCGCTTGAGCGCTCATATCTTGAAAAGTGTACATTTTAGGAAAAAACAGTCCGGGGTTTGGAGAGAGAAGAGAAGTTTTCCTCCGTTTTGAAGTTTGAATGACGTTTCTACGTGCAAGTATGAGAAAGATACGTGACTCGGAAAAAAGGTGAATTTTGTCTTTTTTTTCTCAACATTTTCCCATCCGCTTATAATGGCGCCATTGAAATGCATGGGAAAATCTTCCCCATTAGTTTGGAAATTTGGAAATGTTTTTGCACTTCGTGCAAAAACTATTCGTGCCATCGTTCTGAAAATCCACAGGACTGTAGTTAAATTCAGGGCCTACAACTTTCTAAATCGGTTCAGAATTTTTCGAGTAACGGTGTGCGAGTGGTGAGGCCCCAAAGTTCACGCAATGCGTTCCGGATGGGGCAAAAAGCGCACGTTTGTGCACGTTGCGCAAAAACGTGCACGCCAATTGCTTATAAAAGTCATACCAATCGATTCCCGATTAAGGCGCACGTTTGTACGTTTTTACTTTTCGCGTTTTCTCAAAGCTGCGGGACTAGTTACGCGCCGAAGTTTTTACGGAAGAATATATAATAACTAGACCAAAATTCCCGGGAAATTTTGAAGTGCCACGGACTACTGCCGGATGATCGCGGGATGCACCCATGAAGGTCAAGGACTCGATACTTAGTCATTTGACACCACCCATGACTCTCTATGTCAAACCATTCAAAAGATATTGGACTATAACGTATCGGCCAATCAGAAGAAGGGGCGGGGCTAATTTGCACCAATGAGGGTCAGGGACTCGATACTTTGTCATTTGACACCACCCATGTCTCTGTATGTCAAACCATTCAAAAGATATTGGACTATGACGTATCGGCCAATCAGAAGAAGGGGCGGGGCTAATTTGCACCAATGAGGGTCAGGGACTCGATACTTAGTCATTTGACACCACCCATGTCTCTGTATGTCAAACCATTCAAAAGATATTGGACTATAACGTATCGGCCAATCAGAAGAAGGGGCGTGGCTAATTTGCACCAATGAGGGTCAGGGACTCGATACTTAGTCATTTGACACCACCCATGTCTCTGTATGTCAAACCATTCAAAAGATATTGGACTTTAACGTATCAGCCAATCAGAAGAAGGGGCGTGGCTAATTTGCACCAATGAGGGTCAGGGACTCGATACTTAGTCATTTGACACCACCCATGTCTCTGTATGTCAAACCATTCAAAAGATATTGGACTATAACGTATCGGCCAATCAGAAGAAGGGGCGTGGCTAATTTGCACCAATGAGGGTCAGGGACTCGATACTTAGTCATTTGACACCACCCATGTCTCTGTATGTCAAACCATTCAAAAGATATTGGACTTTAACGTATCAGCCAATCAGAAGAAGGGGCGGGGCTAATTTGCACCAATGAGGGTCAGGGGCTCGATACTTAGTCATTTGATACCACCCGTGAGTCTCTATGTCAAACCATTCAAAAGATATTGGACTATAACGTATCGGCCAATCAGAAGAAGGGGCGGGGCTAATATGTATATATAATATACAAATGTAAATATTTATATGTATAATAATAATAATATACATATATATCCCATGAACCTGTCCCCAGCAGGACTGGGGATCATGTAAGGTCAAAAGGTCAGGGTTCAGATTCCTCCATTATCCAAGGTAAAGTATTATGAAGTCTGCATTGAGTGGGTCATGTGACTAGTTCTGGGTCACATGACCCGGAAGTATGGTAGTGTATATTGTATTGGAATGACTCAGCTAGTTTTTAGGATTTGACAAGCCTCAAATAACTTCACCTTGTAATCAAACTGTAGCTCCTAGCAGAAAAACAAAGACATCGTGAGAGAGACAGAACCCGGAAGATTCTGACAATCTTAATTTCATTCAGATATTCCTTAAAATGTGTTAGTAACGGCAATTCGAAAACAAAAATGAGATTTTTTTGAAGAAAATTTTTTTTAACATTGCAGTGAATGGAGAAGGAGACAGGAATTGGCATGGCTCTTAGTCTCCCCGTTTAAATTTTGTGCACACCACGCCTGTCAAAGTCACATTTTAAGAATACCAAAATGTATGTCTACATTCTGACCAAAAATTATCTGTTTACCTTTTACGGTTTGGCCGTGACCTCGAGTTACAAATAAAAATTATGATCATTTTTTCAAGGTTCTGCTCACTCTGATCAATTAAAACCTCCACTCTAGATTTGACAAAGAGTGATTTTCAGTCCTCGCTTGAGGAATCATATCTTGAAAAGTGTACATTTTAGGAAAAAACAGTCCGGGGTTTAGAGAGAGAAGAGAAGTTTTCCTCCGTTTTGAAGTTTGAATGACGTTTCTACGTGCAAGTATGAGAAAGATAGGTGACTCAGAAAAAAGGTGTTTTTTGTTTTTTTTTAACCTTCACCGGACATTTCACACCCACAGTGTGAAATGCTGCCCCATACAAATACATGGGAAAATCTTCCCCATTAGTTTGGAAATTTGGAAATGTTTTTGCACTTCGTGCAAAAACTATTCGTGCCATCGTTCTGAAAATCCACAAGACTGTAGTTAAATTCAGGGCCTACAACTTTCTAAATCGGTTCATAATTTTTCGAGTAACGGTGTGCGAGTGGTGAGGCCCCAAAGTTCACGCAATGCGTTCCGGATGGGGCAAAAAGCGCACGTTTGTGCACGTTGCGCAAAAACGTGCACGCCAATCGCTTATAAAAGTCATACCAATCGATTCCCGATTAAGTCGCACGTTTCTACGTTTTTACTTTTCGCGTTTTCTCAAAGCTCTGGGACTAGTTACGCGCCGAAGTTTATACGGAAGAATATGGAATAATAAATAAATAAATAATAAGCCTGAGCAATAGTATGAGTGCCTCGTGCTGCGCACGAGGCACTCCTCCTCCATTGAGCTTGCGCATCTCAATGGAGGAGGAGTGCCACGTGGCGCAGCCGTGGCACTAACTAGACAAAATTCCCGGGAAATTTTGAAGTGCCACGGACTACTGCCGGATGATCGCGGGATGCACCCATGAAGGTCAAGGACTTGATACTTGGTCATTTGACACCACCCATGACTCTCTATGTCAAACCATTCAAAAGATATTGGACTATAACGTATCGGCCAATCAGAAGAAGGGGCGTGGCTAATTTGCACCAATGAGGGTCAGGGACTCGATACTTAGTCATTTGACACCACCCATGTCTCTGTATGTCAAACCATTCAAAAGATATTGGACTTTAACGTATCAGCCAATCAGAAGAAGGGGCGTGGCTAATTTGCACCAATGAGGGTCAGGGACTCGATACTTGGTCATTTGACACCACCCATGTCTCTGTATGTCAAACCATTCAAAAGATATTGGACTATAACGTATCGGCCAATCAGAAGAAGGGGCGTGGCTAATTTGCACCAATGAGGGTCAGGGACTCGATACTTAGTCATTTGACACCACCCATGTCTCTGTATGTCAAACCATTCAAAAGATATTGGACTTTAACGTATCAGCCAATCAGAAGAAGGGGCGGGGCTAATTTGCACCAATGAGGGTCAGGGACTCGATACTTAGTCATTTGACACCACCCATGTCTCTGTATGTCAAACCATTCAAAAGATATTGGACTTTAACGTATCAGCCAATCAGAAGAAGGGGCGTGGCTAATTTGCACCAATGAGGGTCAGGGACTCGATACTTAGTCATTTGACACCACCCATGTCTCTGTATGTCAAACCATTCAAAAGATATTGGACTATAACGTATCGGCCAATCAGAAGAAGGGGCGTGGCTAATTTGCACCAATGAGGGTCAGGGACTCGATACTTAGTCATTTGACACCACCCATGTCTCTGTATGTCAAACCATTCAAAAGATATTGGACTTTAACGTATCAGCCAATCAGAAGAAGGGGCGGGGCTAATTTGCACCAATGAGGGTCAGGGGCTCGATACTTAGTCATTTGATACCACCCGTGAGTCTCTATGTCAAACCATTCAAAAGATATTGGACTATAACGTATCGGCCAATCAGAAGAAGGGGCGGGGCTAATATGTATATATAATATACAAATGTAAATATTTATATGTATAATAATAATAATATACATATATATCCCATGAACCTGTCCCCAGCAGGACTGGGGATCATGTAAGGTCAAAAGGTCAGGGTTCAGATTCCTCCATTATCCAAGGTAAAGTATTATGAAGTCTGCATTGAGTGGGTCATGTGACTAGTTCTGGGTCACATGACCCGGAAGTATGGTAGTGTATATTGTATTGGAATGACTCAGCTAGTTCTTCGGATTTGACAAGCCTCAAATAACTTCACCTTGTAATCAAACTGTAGCTCCTAGCAGAAAAACAAAGACATCGTGAGAGAGACAGAACCCGGAAGATTCTGACAATCTTAATTTTATTCAGATATTCCTTAAAATGTGTTAGTAACGGCAATTCGAAAACAAAAATGAGATTTTTTTGAAGAAATTTTTTTTTAACATTGCAGTGAATGAAGAGAGAGACAGGAATTGGCATGGCTCTTAGTCTCCCCGTTTAAATTTTGTGCACACCACGCCTGTCAAAGTCACATTTTAAGAATACCAAAATGTATGTCTACATTCTGACCAAAAATTATCTGTCCAGCTTTTACGGTTCGGCCGTGAGGTCGAGTTACAAATAAAAATTATGGTCATTTTTTCAGGGTTCTGCTCACTCTGATCAATTAAAACCTCCACTCTAGATTTGAAAAAGGGGGTTTTTTAGTCCTCGCTTGAAGGCTCATATCTTGAAAAGTGTACATTTTAGGAAAAAACAGTCCGGGGTTTGGAGAGAGAAGAGAAGTTTTCCTCCGTTTTGAAGTTTGAATGACGTTTCTACGTCCAAGTATGAGAAAGATACGTGACTCGGAAAAAAGGTGAATTTTGTCTTTTTTTTCTCAACATTTTCCCATCCGCTTTGAATGGCGCCATTGAAATGCATGGGAAAACAGTTCCCCATTAGTTTGGAAATTTGGAAATGTTTTTGCACTTAGTGCAAAAACTATTCGTGCCATCGTTCTGAAAATCCAGAGGACTGTAGTTAAATTCAGGGCCTACAACTTTCTAAATCGGTTCAGAATTTTTCGAGTAACGGTATGCGAGTGGTGAGGCCCCAAAGTTCACGCAATGCGTTCCGGATGGGGCAAAAAGCGCACGTTTGTGCACGTTGCGCAAAAACGTGCACGCCAATCGCTTATAAAAGTCATACCAATTGATTCCCGATTAAGTCGCACGTTTCTACGTTTTTACTTTTTGAGTTTTCTCAAAGCTGTGCGACTAGTTACGCGCCGAAGTTTATACGGAAGAATATGGAATAAATAATAATAAATAACTAGACCAAAATTCCCGGGAAATTTTGAAGTGCCACGGACTACTGCCGGATGATCGCGGGATGCACCCATGAAGGTCAAGGACTCGATACTTGGTCATTTGACACCACCCATGTCTCTGTATGTCAAACCATTCAAAAGATATTGGAATATAACGTATCGGCCAATCAGAAGAAGGGGCGGGGCTAATTTGCAGCAATGAGGGTCAGGGACTCGATACTTAGTCATTTGACACCACCCATGTCTCTGTATGTCAAACCATTCAAAAGATATTGGACTTTAACGTATCAGCCAATCAGAAGAAGGGGCGTGGCTAATTTGCACCAATGAGGGTCAGGGACTCGATACTTAGTCATTTGACACCACCCATGTCTCTGTATGTCAAACCATTCAAAAGATATTGGACTATAACGTATCGGCCAATCAGAAGAAGGGGCGTGGCTAATTTGCACCAATGAGGGTCAGGGACTCGATACTTAGTCATTTGACACCACCCATGTCTCTGTATGTCAAACCATTCAAAAGATATTGGACTTTAACGTATCAGCCAATCAGAAGAAGGGGCGGGGCTAATTTGCACCAATGAGGGTCAGGGACTCGATACTTAGTCATTTGACACCACCCATGACTCTCTATGTCAAACCATTCAAAAGATATTGGACTATAACGTATCGGCCAATCAGAAGAAGGGGCGGGGCTAATTTGCACCAATGAGGGTCAGGGACTCGATACTTAGTCATTTGACACCACCCATGTCTCTGTATGTCAAACCATTCAAAAGATATTGGACTATAACGTATCGGCCAATCAGAAGAAGGGGCGGGGCTAATTTGCACCAATGAGGGTCAGGGGCTCGATACTTAGTCATTTGACACCACCCATGTCTCTGTATGTCAAACCATTCAAAAGATATTGGACTTTAACGTATCAGCCAATCAGAAGAAGGGGCGGGGCTAATTTGCACCAATGAGGGTCAGGGGCTCGATACTTAGTCATTTGACACCACCCATGTCTCTGTATGTCAAACCATTCAAAAGATATTGGACTATAACGTATCGGCCAATCACAAGAAGGGGCGGGGCTAATATGTATATATAATATACAAATGTAAATATTTATATGTATAATAATAATAATAATATACATATATATCCCATGAACCTGTCCCCAGCAGGACTGGGGATCATGTAAGGTCAGGGTTCAGATTCCTCCATTATCCAAGGTAAAGTATTATGAAGTCTGCATTGAGTGGGTCATGTGACTAGTTCTGGGTCACATGACCCGGAAGTATGGTAGTGTATATTGTATTGGAATGACTCAGCTACTTTTTCGGATTTGACAAGCCTCAAATAACTTCACCTTGTAATCAAACTGTAGCTCCTAGCAGAAAAACAAAGACATCGTGAGAGAGACAGAACCCGGAAGATTCTGACAATCTTAATTTCATTCAGATATTCCTTAAAATGTGTTAGTAACGGCAATTCGAAAACAAAAATGAGATTTTTTTGAAGAATTTTTTTTTTAACATTGCAGTGAATGTAGAAGGAGACAGGAATTGGCATGGCTCTTAGTCTCCCCGTTTAAATTGTGTGCACACCACGCCTGTCAAAGTCACATTTTAAGAATACCAAAATGTATGTCTACATTCTGACCAAAAATTATCTGTCTACCTTTTACGGTTTGCCCGTGAGCTCGAGTTACAAATAAAAATTATGATCATTTTTTCAAGGTTCTGTCACTCTGATCAATTTGAACCTCCACTCTAGATTTGACAAAGAGTGATTTTTAGTCCTCGCTTGAGGGCTCATATCTTGAAAAGTGTACATTTTAGGAAAAAACAGTCCGGGGTTTAGAGAGAGAAGAGAAGTTTTCCTCCGTTTTGAAGTTTGAATGACGTTTCTACGTGCAAGTATGAGAAAGATACGTGACTTGGAAAAAAGGTGAATTTTGTCTTTTTTTTCTCAACATTTTCCCATCCGCTTTGAATGGCGCCATTGAAATGCATGGGAAAACAGTTCCCCATTAGTTTGGAAATTTGGAAATGTTTTTGCACTTCGTGCAAAAACTATTCGTGCCATCGTTCTGAAAATCCAGAGGACTGTAGTTAAATTCAGGGCCTACAACTTTCTAAATCGGTTCAGAATTTTTCGAGTAACGGTATGCGAGTGGTGAGGCCCCAAAGTTCACGCAATGCGTTCCGGATGGGGCAAAAAGCGCACGTTTGTGCACGTTGCGCAAAAACGTGCACGCCAATCGCTTATAAAAGTCATACCAATTGATTCCCGATTAAGTCGCACGTTTCTACGTTTTTACTTTTTGAGTTTTCTCAAAGCTGCGCAACTAGTTACGCGCCGAAGTTTATACGGAAGAATATGGAATAATAATAATAAATAATAATAAGCCTGAGCAATAGTATTAGTGCCTCGTGCTGCGCACGAGGCACTCCTCCTCCATTGAGCTTGCGCATCTCAATGGAGGAGGAGTGCCACGTGGCGCAGCCGTGGCACTAATAATAAGCCTGAGCAATAGTATTAGTGCCTCGTGCTGCGCACGAGGCACTCCTCCTCCATTGAGCTTGCGCATCTCAATGGAGGAGGCGTGCCACGTGGCGCAGCCGTGGCACTAACTAGACCAAAATTCCCGGGAAATTTTGAAGTGCCACGGACTACTGCCGGATGATCGCGGGATGCACCCATGAAGGTCAAGGACTCGATACTTGGTCATTTGACACCACCCATGACTCTCTATGTCAAACCATTCAAAAGATATTGGACTATAACGTATCGGCCAATCAGAAGAAGGGGCGGGGCTAATTTGCACCAATGAGGGTCAGGGACTCGATACTTAGTCATTTGACACCACCCATGTCTCTGTATGTCAAACCATTCAAAAGATATTGGACTTTAACGTATCAGCCAATCAGAAGAAGGGGCGTGGCTAATTTGCACCAATGAGTGTCAGGGACTCGATACTTGGTCATTTGACACCACCCATGTCTCTGTATGTCAAACCATTCAAAAGATATTGGACTATAACGTATCGGCCAATCAGAAGAAGGGGCGTGGCTAATTTGCACCAATGAGGGTCAGGGACTCCATACTTAGTCATTTGACACCACCCATGTCTCTGTATGTCAAACCATTCAAAAGATATTGGACTTTAACGTATCAGCCAATCAGAAGAAGGGGCGGGGCTAATTTGCACCAATGAGGGTCAGGGACTCGATACTTAGTCATTTGACACCACCCATGTCTCTGTATGTCAAACCATTCAAAAGATATTGGACTTTAACGTATCAGCCAATCAGAAGAAGGGGCGTGGCTAATTTGCACCAATGAGGGTCAGGGACTCGATACTTAGTCATTTGACACCACCCATGTCTCTGTATGTCAAACCATTCAAAAGATATTGGACTATAACGTATCGGCCAATCAGAAGAAGGGGCGTGGCTAATTTGCACCAATGAGGGTCAGGGACTCGATACTTAGTCATTTGACACCACCCATGTCTCTGTATGTCAAACCATTCAAAAGATATTGGACTTTAACGTATCAGCCAATCAGAAGAAGGGGCGGGGCTAATTTGCACCAATGAGGGTCAGGGGCTCGATACTTAGTCATTTGATACCACCCGTGAGTCTCTATGTCAAACCATTCAAAAGATATTGGACTATAACGTATCGGCCAATCAGAAGAAGGGGCGGGGCTAATATGTATATATAATATACAAATGTAAATATTTATATGTATAATAATAATAATATACATATATATCCCATGAACCTGTCCCCAGCAGGACTGGGGATCATGTAAGGTCAAAAGGTCAGGGTTCAGATTCCTCCATTATCCAAGGTAAAGTATTATGAAGTCTGCATTGAGTGGGTCATGTGACTAGTTCTGGGTCACATGACCCGGAAGTATGGTAGTGTATATTGTATTG
The DNA here is from genome assembly GCF_033807715.1 of Cololabis saira. Taxonomy (NCBI): domain Eukaryota; kingdom Metazoa; phylum Chordata; class Actinopteri; order Beloniformes; family Belonidae; genus Cololabis; species Cololabis saira. The sequence goes on along the minus strand of NW_026906273.1, from coordinate 62,979 downwards.
GAATGACTCAGCTAGTTCTTCGGATTTGACAAGCCTCAAATAACTTCACCTTGTAATCAAACTGTAGCTCCTAGCAGAAAAACAAAGACATCGTGAGAGAGACAGAACCCGGAAGATTCTGACAATCTTAATTTTATTCAGATATTCCTTAAAATGTGTTAGTAACGGCAATTCGAAAACAAAAATGAGATTTTTTTGAAGAAAACGTTATTTAACATGGGAGTCAATGGAGAGAAAGACAGGATTTGGCGTGTCTGTTGGGCCCCCCGGTCAAATTTTGTGCACACCACGCCTGTCAAAGTCACATTTTATAAATCACAACACCTATGTCTATATTCTGACCAAAGATTATCTTTCTAGCTTTTACGGTTCGGCCGTGAGCTCAAGTTACAAATAAAAATTATGGTCATTTTTTCAAAGTCTCTCGCACTCTGATCAATTAGAACCGCACTGTAGATTTGACAAAAAAGTGATTTCCAGTCCTCGCTTGAGCGCTCATATCTTGAAAAGTGTACATTTTAGGAAAAAACAGTCCGGGGTTTGGAGAGAGAAGAGAAGTTTTCCTCCGTTTTGAAGTCTGAATGACGTTTCTACGTCCAAGTATGAGAAAGATACGTGACTCGGAAAAAAGGTGAATTTTGTCTTTTTTTTCTCAACATTTTCCCATCCGCTTATAATGGCGCCATTGAAATGCATGGGAAAATCTTCCCCATTAGTTTGGAAATTTGGAAATGTTTTTGCACTTCGTGCAAAAACTATTCTTGCCATCGTTCTGAAAATCCACAGGACTGTAGTTAAATTCAGGGCCTACAACTTTCTAAATCGGTTCAGAATTTTTCGAGTAACGGTGTGCGAGTGGTGAGGCCCCAAAGTTCACGCAATGCGTTCCGGATGGGGCAAAAAGCGCACGTTTGTGCACGTTGCGCAAAAACGTGCACGCCAATCGCTTATAAAAGTCATACCAATTGATTCCCGATTAAGTCGCACGTTTCTACGTTTTTACTTTTTGAGTTTTCTCAAAGCTGTGCGACTAGTTACGCGCCGAAGTTTATACGGAAGAATATGGAATAAATAATAATAAATAATAAGCCTGAGCAATAGTATTAGTGCCTCGTGCTGCGCACGAGGCACTCCTCCTCCATTGAGCTTGCGCATCTCAATGGAGGAGGCGTGCCACGTGGCGCAGCCGTGGCACTAATAAGCCTGAGCAATAGTATTAGTGCCTCGTGCTGCGCACGAGGCACTCCTCCTCCATTGAGCTTGCGCATCTCAATGGAGGAGGCGTGCCACGTGGCGCAGCCGTGGCACTAACTAGACCAAAATTCCCGGGAAATTTTGAAGTGCCACGGACTACTGCCGGATGATCGCGGGATGCACCCATGAAGGTCAAGGACTCGATACTTGGTCATTTGACACCACCCATGACTCTCTATGTCAAACCATTCAAAAGATATTGGACTATAACGTATCGGCCAATCAGAAGAAGGGGCGGGGCTAATTTGCACCAATGAGGGTCAGGGACTCGATACTTAGTCATTTGACACCACCCATGTCTCTGTATGTCAAACCATTCAAAAGATATTGGACTTTAACGTATCAGCCAATCAGAAGAAGGGGCGTGGCTAATTTGCACCAATGAGTGTCAGGGACTCGATACTTGGTCATTTGACACCACCCATGTCTCTGTATGTCAAACCATTCAAAAGATATTGGACTATAACGTATCGGCCAATCAGAAGAAGGGGCGTGGCTAATTTGCACCAATGAGGGTCAGGGACTCCATACTTAGTCATTTGACACCACCCATGTCTCTGTATGTCAAACCATTCAAAAGATATTGGACTTTAACGTATCAGCCAATCAGAAGAAGGGGCGGGGCTAATTTGCACCAATGAGGGTCAGGGACTCGATACTTAGTCATTTGACACCACCCATGTCTCTGTATGTCAAACCATTCAAAAGATATTGGACTTTAACGTATCAGCCAATCAGAAGAAGGGGCGTGGCTAATTTGCACCAATGAGGGTCAGGGACTCGATACTTAGTCATTTGACACCACCCATGTCTCTGTATGTCAAACCATTCAAAAGATATTGGACTATAACGTATCGGCCAATCAGAAGAAGGGGCGTGGCTAATTTGCACCAATGAGGGTCAGGGACTCGATACTTAGTCATTTGACACCACCCATGTCTCTGTATGTCAAACCATTCAAAAGATATTGGACTTTAACGTATCAGCCAATCAGAAGAAGGGGCGGGGCTAATTTGCACCAATGAGGGTCAGGGGCTCGATACTTAGTCATTTGATACCACCCGTGAGTCTCTATGTCAAACCATTCAAAAGATATTGGACTATAACGTATCGGCCAATCAGAAGAAGGGGCGGGGCTAATATGTATATATAATATACAAATGTAAATATTTATATGTATAATAATAATAATATACATATATATCCCATGAACCTGTCCCCAGCAGGACTGGGGATCATGTAAGGTCAAAAGGTCAGGGTTCAGATTCCTCCACTATCCAAGGTAAAGTATTATGAAGTCTGCATTGAGTGGGTCATGTGACTAGTTCTGGGTCACATGACCCGGAAGTATGGTAGTGTATATTGTATTGGAATGACTCAGCTAGTTCTTCGGATTTGACAAGCCTCAAATAACTTCACCTTGTAATCAAACTGTAGCTCCTAGCAGAAAAACAAAGACATCGTGAGAGAGACAGAACCCGGAACATTCTGACAATCTTAATTTTATTCAGATATTCCTTAAAATGTGTTAGTAACGGCAATTCGAAAACAAAAATGAGATTTTTTTGAAGAAAACTTATTTTAACATTAGAGTCAATGGAGACAGAGGCAGGATTTGGCGTGACTCTTGGCTCCCCCGTTCAAATTTTGTGCACACCACGCCTGTCAAAGTCACATTTTAAGAATACCAAAATGTATGTCTACATTCTGACCAAAAATGATCTTTCTAGCTTTTACGGTTTGCCCGTGAGCTCGAGTTACAAATAAAAATTATGTTCATTTTTTGAAAGTCTCTCGCACTCTGATCAATTAGAACCGCACTGAAGATTTGACAAAAAAGTGATTTCCAGTCCTCGCTTGAGGGCTCATATCTTGAAAAGTGTACATTTTAGGAAAAAACAGTCCGGGGTTTGGAGAGAGAAGAGAAGTTTTCCTCCGTTTTGAAGTTTGAATGACGTTTCTACGTCCAAGTATGAGAAAGATACGTGACTCGGAAAAAAGGTGAATTTTGTCTTTTTTTTCTCAACATTTTCCCATCCGCTTTGAATGGCGCCATTGAAATGCATGGGAAAACAGTTCCCCATTAGTTTGGAAATTTGGAAATGTTTTTGCACTTCGTGCAAAAACTATTCGTGCCATCGTTCTGAAAATCCAGAGGACTGTAGTTAAATTCAGGGCCTACAACTTTCTAAATCGGTTCAGAATTTTTCGAGTAACGGTATGCGAGTGGTGAGGCCCCAAAGTTCACGCAATGCGTTCCGGATGGGGCAAAATGCGCACGTTTGTGCACGTTGCGCAAAAACGTGCACGCCAATCGCTTACAAAAGTCATACCAATTGATTCCCGATTAAGTCGCACGTTTCTACGTTTTTACTTTTTGAGTTTTCTCAAAGCTGTGCGACTAGTTACGCGCCGAAGTTTATACGGAAGAATATGGAATAATAATAATAACTAGACCAAAATTCCCGGGAAATTTTGAAGTGCCACGGACTACTGCCGGATGATCGCAGGATGCACCCATGAAGGTCAAGGACTTGATACTTAGTCATTTGACACCACCCATGTCTCTGTATGTCAAACCATTCAAAAGATATTGGACTTTAACGTATCAGCCAATCAGAAGAAGGGGCGTGGCTAATTTGCACCAATGAGGGTCAGGGACTCGATACTTGGTCATTTGACACCACCCATGTCTCTGTATGTCAAACCATTCAAAAGATATTGGACTATAACGTATCGGCCAATCAGAAGAAGGGGCGTGGCTAATTTGCACCAATGAGGGTCAGGGACTCCATACTTAGTCATTTGACACCACCCATGTCTCTGTATGTCAAACCATTCAAAAGATATTGGACTTTAACGTATCGGCCAATCAGAAGAAGGGGCGTGGCTAATTTGCACCAATGAGGGTCGGGGACTCGATACTTAGTCATTTGACACCACCCATGTCTCTGTATGTCAAACCATTCAAAAGATATTGGACTATAACGTATCGGCCAATCAGAAGAAGGGGCGTGGCTAATTTGCACCAATGAGGGTCAGGGACTCGATACTTAGTCATTTGACACCACCCATGTCTCTGTATGTCAAACCATTCAAAAGATATTGGACTATAACGTATCGGCCAATCAGAAGAAGGGGCGTGGCTAATTTGCACCAATGAGGGTCAGGGGCTCGATACTTAGTCATTTGACACCACCCATGTCTCTGTATGTCAAACCATTCAAAAGATATTGGACTTTAACGTATCAGCCAATCAGAAGAAGGGGCGGGGCTAATTTGCACCAATGAGGGTCAGGGGCTCGATACTTAGTCATTTGACACCACCCATGTCTCTGTATGTCAAACGATTCAAAAGATATTGGACTATAACGTATCGGCCAATCAGAAGAAGGGGCGTGGCTAATTTGCACCAATGAGGGTCAGGGACTCAATACTTAGTCATTTGACACCACCCATGTCTCTGTATGTCAAACCATTCAAAAGATATTGGACTTTAACGTATCAGCCAATCAGAAGAAGGGGCGGGGCTAATTTGCACCAATGAGGGTCAGGGGCTCGATACTTAGTCATTTGATACCACCCATGTCTCTGTATGTCAAACCATTCAAAAGATATTGGACTATAACGTATCGGCCAATCACAAGAAGGGGCGGGGCTAATTTGTATATATAATATACAAATGTAAATATTTATATGTATAATAATAATAATATACATATATATCCAATGAACCTGTTCCCAGCAGGACTGGGGATCATGTAAGGTCAAAAGGTCAGGGTTCAGATTTTTCCATTATCCAGGTTATATTACATGAAGTCTGTAATGACTGTGTCATGTGACCAGGTCTGGGTCAGTCTAATCAGCACAGCTGTGCCCTGGTTGTTAGGGGCAACAAGAACCTGATACAGAGGGAGCGGGAATGACAGCTAGATTTTCGGTTGTGACAAACCTCAAATCACTCCACTTTGCGGTCAAACCGTAGCTCTTAGCAGAAATATGAAAACATCGTGAGAGACAGAGAACCCAGAACATTCTGTCAATCTTATTTTCATTCAGATATTCCTTAAAATGTGTTAGTAACGGCAATTCGAAAACAAAAATGAGATTTTTTTTAAGAAAATGTTTTTTAACATGGGAGTCAATGAACAGCGAGACAGGAATTGGCGCGTCTGTTGGGCCCCCCGTTAAAATTTTGTGCACACCAGGCCTGTCAAAGTCACATTTTATAAATCACAACACCTATGTCTATATTCTGACCAAAAATGATCTGTCTACCTTTTACGGTTTGGCCGTGACCTCGAGTTACAAATAAGAAATCATGTTTTTTTTTCAGTGTAACTACACTCTAGCAAACTGACTCCCGTGCTCTAGATTTGAAAAAAAGTGATTTCCAGTCCTCGCTTGAGGGCTCATATCTTGAAAAGTGTACATTTTAGGAAAAAACAGTTTCGGGTTTGGAGAGAGAAGAGAAGTTTTCCTCCGTTTTGAAGTTTGAATGACGTTTCTACGTGCAAGTATGAGAAAGATACGTGACTCGGAAAAAAGGTGAATTTTGTCTTTTTTTTCTCAACATTTTCCCATCCGCTTATAATGGCGCCATTGAAATGCATGGGAAAATCTTCCCCATTAGTTTGGAAATTTGGAAATGTTTTTGCACTTCGTGCAAAAACTATTCGTGCCATCGTTCTGAAAATCCACAGGACTGTAGTTAAATTCAGGGCTTACAACTTTCTCAATCGGTTCAGAATTTTTCGAGTAACGGTGTGCGAGTGGTGAGGCCCCAAAGTTCACGCAATGCGTTCCGGATGGGGCAAAAAGCGCACGTTTGTGCACGTTGCGCAAAAACGTGCACGCCAATTGCTTATAAAAGTCATACCAATCGATTCCCGATTAAGGCGCACGTTTGTACGTTTTTACTTTTCGCGTTTTCTCAAAGCTGCGGGACTAGTTACGCGCCGAAGTTTTTACGGAAGAATATATAATAATAATAAGCCTGAGCAATAGTATGAGTGCCTCGTGCTGCGCACGAGGCACTCCTCCTCCATTGAGCTTGCGCAGCTCAATGGAGGAGGAGTGCCACGTGGCGCAGCCGTGGCACTAATAAATAAGCCTGAGCAATAGTATTAGTGCCTCGTGCTGCGCACGAGGCACTCCTCCTCCATTGAGCTTGCGCATCTCAATGGAGGAGGCGTGCCACGTGGCGCAGCCGTGGCACTAACTAGACAAAATTCCCGGGAAATTTTGAAGTGCCACGGACTACTGCCGGATGATCGCGGGGCTTATTTGCACCCATAAAATGGGTATAAAGGACTCGATACTGATTAATATGACATCATCCATGACTCTCTATGTCAAACCATTCAAAAGTTATTACAGAAAATATGTAATAGGCTAATAGAACCGCTAACAAAACCGCTAACGGGACCGCTAACGGGAAAGCTAACAGAACCGCTAACGGAACCGCTAACGGGATCGCTAACTGAACCGCTAACGGGTCTGCTAACGGGATCGCTAACACGACCGCTAAAGGGGCCGCTAACCGAGCCGCTAATGGGATCGCTAACGGGACAGCTAACAACCGCTAACGGAACCGCTAACGGGACCGCTAATGGGATCGCTAACGGAACCGCTAACGGGCCCACTAACGGGACCGCTAACGGGATTGCTAACGGGATTGCTAACAGGATCGCTAACGGGATCGCTAACTGAACCGCTAACGGGACCGCTAACCGAACCGCTAACGGAACCGCTAACGGGACCGCTAACGGGATTGCTAACGGGACCGCTAACAACCGCTAACGGAATCGCTAACGGGACCACTAACGGGACCGCTAACGGGACCGCTAATGGGATCGCTAACGGGACCGCTAACAACCGCTAACGGAATCGCTAACAGAACCGCTAATGGGACCTCTAACAGGATTGCTAACGGGACCGCTAACAGGACCGCTAACGGGATCGCTAACGGGACCGCTAACAGGACCGCTAACCGAGCCGCTAATGGGATCGCTAACGGGACCGCTAACAACCGCTAACGGGACCGCTAACAGAACCGCTAACGGGATCGCTAACCGAGCCGCTAACGGGATCGCTAACGGGATCGCTAACGGGATCGCTAACAACCGCTAGCGGAACCGCTAACGGGACCGCTAACGGGATCGCTAACGGGACCGCTAACGGGGTCGCTAACTGGACCGCTAACGGGATCGCTAACGGAATCGCTAACGGGACCGCTAATGGGACCGCTAACCGAGCCGCTAACGGGATCGCTAACGGAATCGCTAACTGAACCGCTAACGGGACCGCTAACCGAGCCGCTAACGGGATTGCTAACCGAGCCGCTAATGGGATCGCTAACGGGACCGCTAACAACCGCTAACGGAACCGCTAACAGGACCGCTAACAGAACCGCTAACAGAACCGCTAACGGGACCGCTAACGGGATCGCTAACAACCGCTAGCGGAACCGCTAACGGGACCGCTAACGGGGTCGCTAACTGGACCGCTAACGGGATCGCTAACTGGACCGCTAACGGGACCGCTAACGGGATTGCTAACGGGACCGCTAACGGGGTCGCTAACTGGACCGCTAACGGGATCGCTAACTGGACCGCTAACAGGACCGCTAACGGGATCGCTAACGGAATCGCTAACTGAACCGCTAACGGGACCGCTAACGGGATCGCTAACAACCGCTAGCGGAACCGCTAACGGGACCGCTAACGGGGTCGCTAACTGGACCGCTAACGGGATCGCTAACTGGACCGCTAACGGGACCGCTAACGGGACCGCTAACAGGATCGCTAACGGAATCGCTAACTGAACCGCTAACGGGACCGCTAACCGAGCCGCTAACGGGATCGCTAACCAAGCCGCTAACGGGATCGCTAACGGGATCGCTAACAACCGCTAACGGGACCGCTAACGGGATTGCTAACGGGACCGCTAACGGGGTCGCTAACTGGACCGCTAACGGGATCGCTAACTGGACCGCTAACGGGACCGCTAACGGGATCGCTAACAGGACCGCTAACAGAACCGCTAACGGGACCGCTAACACCAATAACACTACCATCCCATAATAAACACCTACCATCCCATAATAACACTAACATCCCATAATAACACTAACATCCTATAAAAACACCTGCCATCCCATAATAACACTAACATCCTATAAAAACACCTGCCATCCCATAATAACACTAACATCCTATAAAAACACCTGACATCCCATAATAACACTAACATCCTATAAAAACACCTGTCATCCCATAATAACACTAACATCCTATAAAAACACCTGACATCCCATAATAACACTAACATCCTATAAAAACACCTGCCATCCCATAATAACACTAACATCCTATAAAAACACCTGCCATCCCATAATAACACTAACATCCTATAAAAACACCTGACATCCCATAATAACACTAACATCCTATAAAAACACCTGTCATCCCATAATAACACTAACATCCTATAAAAACACCTGACATCCCATAATAACACTAACATCCTATAAAAACACCTGACATCCCATAATAACACCTATCGTGTGTGTGTGTGTGTGTGTGTGTGTGTGTGTGTGTGTGTGTGTGTGTGTGTGTGTGTGTGTGTGTTCATCTAAGGTTAAAAGGTCAGGGTTCAGATTTCTCCATTTTCCAGGTTATACTATGAATTCTGTACTGAGTGAGTCATGTGACCAGTTCTGGGTCAGTCTAATCAGTCAACAGCTGAGCTCTGGTTGCTAGGGGCAACAAGAACCTGATACAGAGGGAGCGGGAATGACTCAGCTGGATTTTTGGTTGTGACAAACCTGAAATCACTCCACTTTGCGCTCAAACCGTAGCTCTTAGCAGAAAAACGAAAACATTTTGAGAAACAGAGAACCTACCAGATTATCTAAATGTTATTTTCATACAGATATTCCTTAAAATGTGTTAGTAACGGCAATTCGAAAACAAAAATGAGATTTTTTTTAAGAAAACTTCATTTAACATGGGAGTCAATGAAGAGAGAGACAGGAACTGGCGTGTCTGTTGGCGCCCCCGTTAAAATTTTGTGCACACCACGCCTGTCAAAGTCACATTTTATAAATCACAACACCTATGTCTATATTCTGACCAAAAATTATCTGTCTACCTTTTACGGTTTGGCCGTGACATCGAGTTACAAATAAGAAATCATGTTTTTTTTTCAGTGTAACTACACTCTAGCAAACTGACTCCCGTGCTCTAGATTTGAAAAAAAGTGATTTCCAGTCCTCGCTTGAGGGCTCATATCTTGAAAAGTGTACATTTTAGGAAAAAACTGTTTCGGGTTTGGAGAGAGAAGAGAAGTTTTCCTCCGTTTTGAAGTTTGAATGACGTTTCTACGTGCAAGTATGAGAAAGATAGGTGACTCAGAAAAAAGGTGATTTTTTTTTTTTTTAACCTCCTCCCACCCACAGTGTGAAATGCTGCCCCATACAAATACATGGTCCCCATTAGTTTGGAAATTTGGAAATGTTTTTGCACTTCGTGCAAAAACTATTTGTGCCATCGCTCTGAAAATCCACAGGACTGTAGTTAAATTCAGGGTCTACAACTTTCTAAATCGGTTCAGAATTTTTCGAGTAACGGTGTGCGAGTGGTGAGGCCCCAAACTTCGCGCAATGCGTTCCGGATGGGGCAAAAAGCGCACGTTTGTGCACGTTGCGCAAAAACGTGCACGCCAATCGCTTATAAAAGTCATACCAATCGATTCCCGATTAAGGCGCACGTTTCTACGTTTTTACTTTTCGCGTTTTCTCAAAGCTGTGGGACTAGTTACGCGCCAAAGTTTTTACGGAAGAATCTATAATAATAAGCCTGAGCAATAGTATGAGTGCCTCGTGCTGCGCACGAGGCACTCCTCCTCCATTGAGCTTGCGCATCTCAATGGAGGAGGAGTGCCACGTGGCGCAGCCGTGGCACTAATAATAAGCCTGAGCAATAGTATTAGTGCCTCGTGCTGCGCACGAGGCACTCCTCCTCCATTGAGCTTGCGCATCTCAATGGAGGAGGCGTGCCACGTGGCGCAGCCGTGGCACTAATAATAAGCCTGAGCAATAGTATGAGTGCCTCGTGCTGCGCACGAGGCACTCCTCCTCCATTGAGCTTGCGCAGCTCAATGGAGGAGGAGTGCCACGTGGCGCAGCCGTGGCACTAATAAGCCTGAGCAATAGTATGAGTGCCTCGTGCTGCGCACGAGGCACTCCTCCTCCATTGAGCTTGCGCAGCTCAATGGAGGAGGCGTGCCACGTGGCGCAGCCGTGGCACTAACTAGACAAAATTCCCGGGAAATTTTGAAGTGCCACGGACTACTGCCGGATGATCGCGGGGCTTATTTGCACCCATAAAATGGGTATAAAGGACTCGATACTGATTAATATGACATCATCCATGACTCTCTATGTCAAACCATTCAAAAGTTATTACAGAAAATATGTAATAGGCTAATAGAACCGCTAACAAAACCGCTAACGGGACCGCTAACGGGAAAGCTAACAGAACCGCTAACGGAACCGCTAACGGGATCGCTAACTGAACCGCTAACGGGTCTGCTAACGGGATCGCTAACACGACCGCTAAAGGGGCCGCTAACCGAGCAGCTAATGGGATCGCTAACGGGACCGCTAACAACCGCTAACGGAATCGCTAACAGAACCGCTAACGGGACCGCTAACAGGATTGCTAACGGGACCGCTAACAGGACCGCTAACGGGATCGCTAACGGGACCGCTAACAGGACCGCTAACCGAGCCGCTAATGGGATCGCTAACGGGACCGCTAACAACCGCTAACGGGACCGCTAACAGAACCGCTAACGGGATCGCTAACCGAGCCGCTAACGGGATCGCTAACGGGATCGCTAACGGGATCGCTAACAACCGCTAGCGGAACCGCTAACGGGACCGCTAACGGGATCGCTAACGGGACCGCTAACGGGGTCGCTAACTGGACCGCTAACGGGATCGCTAACGGAATCGCTAACGGGACCGCTAATGGGACCGCTAACCGAGCCGCTAACGGGATCGCTAACGGAATCGCTAACTGAACCGCTAACGGGACCGCTAACCGAGCCGCTAACGGGATTGCTAACCGAGCCGCTAATGGGATCGCTAACGGGACCGCTAACAACCGCTAACGGAACTGCTAACAGGACCGCTAACAGAACCGCTAACAGAACCGCTAACGGGACCGCTAACGGGATCGCTAACAACCGCTAGCGGAACCGCTAACGGGACCGCTAACGGGGTCGCTAACTGGACCGCTAACGGGATCGCTAACTGGACCGCTAACGGGACCGCTAACGGGATCGCTAACGGGACCGCTAACGGGGTCGCTAACTGGACCGCTAACGGGATCGCTAACTGGACCGCTAACGGGACCGCTAACGGGATCGCTAACGGAATCGCTAACTGAACCGCTAACGGGACCGCTAACGGGATCGCTAACAACCGCTAGCGGAACCGCTAACGGGACCGCTAACGGGGTCGCTAACTGGACCGCTAACTGGACCGCTAACGGGACCGCTAACGGGACCGCTAACGGAATCGCTAACTGAACCGCTAACGGGACCGCTAACCGAGCCGCTAACGGGATCGCTAACCAAGCCGCTAACGGGATCGCTAACGGGATCGCTAACAACCGCTAACGGGACCGCTAACGGGATTGCTAACGGGACCGCTAACGGGGTCGCTAACTGGACCGCTAACGGGATCGCTAACTGGACCGCTAACGGGACCGCTAACGGGATCGCTAACGGAATCGCTAACTGAACCGCTAACGGGACCGCTAACGGGATCGCTAACAACCGCTAGCGGAACCGCTAACGGGACCGCTAACGGGGTCGCTAACTGGACCGCTAACGGGATCGCTAACTGGACCGCTAACGGGACCGCTAACGGGACCGCTAACGGGATTGCTAACGGAATCGCTAACTGAACCGCTAACGGGACCGCTAACCGAGCCGCTAACGGGATCGCTAACCAAGCCGCTAACGGGATCGCTAACGGGATCGCTAACAACCGCTAACGGGACCGCTAACGGGATTGCTAACGGGACCGCTAACGGGGTCGCTAACTGGACCGCTAACGGGATCGCTAACTGGACCGCTAACGGGACCGCTAACGGGATCGCTAACAGGACCGCTAACAGAACCGCTAACGGGACCGCTAACACCAATAACACTACCATCCCATAATAAACACCTACCATCCCATAATAACACTAACATCCCATAATAACACTAACATCCTATAAAAACACCTGCCATCCCATAATAACACTAACATCCTATAAAAACACCTGCCATCCCATAATAACACTAACATCCTATAAAAACACCTGACATCCCATAATAACACTAACATCCTATAAAAACACCTGTCATCCCATAATAACACTAACATCCTATAAAAACACCTGACATCCCATAATAACACTAACATCCTCCAAAAACACCTGACATCCCATAATAACACCTATCGTGTGTGTGTGTGTGTGTGTGTGTGTGTGTGTGTGTGTGTGTGTGTGTGTGTGTGTGTGTGTGTGTGTGTGTGTGTGTGTGTGTGTGTGTTCATCTAAGGTTAAAAGGTCAGGGTTCAGATTTCTCCATTTTCCAGGTTATACTATGAATTCTGTACTGAGTGAGTCATGTGACCAGTTCTGGGTCAGTCTAATCAGTCAACAGCTGAGCTCTGGTTGCTAGGGGCAACAAGAACCTGATACAGAGGGAGCGGGAATGACTCAGCTGGATTTTTGGTTGTGACAAACCTGAAATCACTCCACTTTGCGCTCAAACCGTAGCTCTTAGCAGAAAAACGAAAACATTTTGAGAAACAGAGAACCTACCAGATTATCTAAATGTTATTTTCATACAGATATTCCTTAAAATGTGTTAGTAACGGCAATTTGAAAACAAAAATGAGATTTTTTTTAAGAAAACTTCATTTAACATGGGAGTCAATGAAGAGAGAGACAGGAACTGGCGTGTCTGTTGGCTCCCCCGTTAAAATTTTGTGCACACCACGCCTGTCAAAGTCACATTTTATAAATCACAACACCTATGTCTATATTCTGACCAAAAATTATCTGTCTACCTTTTACGGTTTGGCCGTGACCTCGAGTTACAAATAAGAAATCATGTTTTTTTTTCAGTGTAACTACACTCTAGCAAACTGACTCCCGTGCTCTAGATTTGAAAAAAAGTGATTTCCAGTCCTCGCTTGAGGGCTCATATCTTGAAAAGTGTACATTTTAGGAAAAAACTGTTTCGGGTTTGGAGAGAGAAGAGAAGTTTTCCTCCGTTTTGAAGTTTGAATGACGTTTCTACGTGCAAGTATGAGAAAGATACGTGACTCAGAAAAAAGGTGATTTTTTTTTTTTTTTAACCTCCTCCCACCCAAAGTGTGAAATGCTGCCCCATACAAATACATGGGAAAATCTCCCCATTAGTTTGGAAATTTGGAAATGTTTTTGCACTTCGTGCAAAAACTATTCGTGCCATCGTTCTGAAAATCCACAGGACTGTAGTTAAATTCAGGGCCTACAACTTTCTAAATCGGTTCAGAATTTTTCGAGTAACGGTGTGCGAGTGGTGAGGCCCCAAACTTCACGCAATGCGTTCCGGATGGGGCAAAAAGCGCACGTTTGTGCACGTTGCGCAAAAACGTGCACGCCAATCGCTAATAAAAGTCATACCCATCGATTCCCGATTAAGGCGCACGTTTCTACGTTTTTACTTTTCGCGTTTTCTCAAAGCTGTAGGAGGAGTAGCCGGACAAAGTTTTTACGGAAGAATATATAAATAACTAGACCAAAATTCCCGGGAAATTTTGAAGTGCCACGGACTACTGCCGGATGATCGCGGGATGCACCCATGAAGGTCAAGGACTCGATACTTAGTCATTTGACACCACCCATGACTCTCTATGTCAAACCATTCAAAAGATATTGGACTATAACGTATCGGCCAATCAGAAGAAGGGGCGTGGCTAATTTGCACCAATGAGGGTCAGGGACTCGATACTTGGTCATTTGACACCACCCATGTCTCTGTATGTCAAACCATTCAAAAGATATTGGACTATAACGTATCGGCCAATCAGAAGAAGGGGCGTGGCTAATTTGCACCAATGAGGGTCAGGGACTCCATACTTAGTCATTTGACACCACCCATGTCTCTGTATGTCAAACCATTCAAAAGATATTGGACTTTAACGTATCAGCCAATCAGAAGAAGGGGCGGGGCTAATTTGCACCAATGAGGGTCAGGGACTCGATACTTAGTCATTTGACACCACCCATGTCTCTGTATGTCAAACCATTCAAAAGATATTGGACTATAACGTATCGGCCAATCAGAAGAAGGGGCGTGGCTAATTTGCACCAATGAGGGTCAGGGACTCGATACTTAGTCATTTGACACCACCCATGTCTCTGTATGTCAAACCATTCAAAAGATATTGGACTATAACGTATCAGCCAATCAGAAGAAGGGGCGGGGCTAATTTGCACCAATGAGGGTCAGGGACTCGATACTTAGTCATTTGATACCACCCGTGAGTCTCTATGTCAAACCATTCAAAAGATATTGGACTATAACGTATCGGCCAATCAGAAGAAGGGGCGGGGCTAATTTGCACCAATGAGGGTCAGGGGCTCGATACTTAGTCATTTGATACCACCCGTGAGTCTCTATATCAAACCATTCAAAAGATATTGGACTATAACGTATCGGCCAATCAGAAGAAGGGGCGGGGCTAATTCGCACCAATGAGGGTCAGGGGCTCGATACTTAGTCATTTGATACCACCCGTGAGTCTCTATGTCAAACCATTCAAAAGATATTGGACTATAACGTATCGGCCAATCAGAAGAAGGGGCGGGGCTAATTTGCACCAATGAGGGTCAGGGGCTCGATACTTAGTCATTTGATACCACCCGTGAGTCTCTATGTCAAACCATTCAAAAGATATTGGACTATAACGTATCGGCCAATCAGAAGAAGGGGCGGGGCTAATATGTATATATAATATACAAATGTAAATATTTATATGTATAATAATAATAATATACATATATATCCCATGAACCTGTCCCCAGCAGGACTGGGGATCATGTAAGGTCAAAAGGTCAGGGTTCAGATTCCTCCATTATCCAAGGTAAAGTATTATGAAGTCTGCATTGAGTGGGTCATGTGACTAGTTCTGGGTCACATGACCCGGAAGTATGGTAGTGTATATTGTATTGGAATGACTCAGCTAGTTCTTCGGATTTGACAAGCCTCAAATAACTTCACCTTGTAATCAAACTGTAGCTCCTAGCAGAAAAACAAAGACATCGTGAGAGAGACAGAACCCGGAAGATTCTGACAATCTTAATTTTATTCAGATATTCCTTAAAATGTGTTAGTAACGGCAATTCGAAAACAAAAATGAGATTTTTTTGAAGAAAACTTATTTTAACATTAGACTTAATGGAGACAGAGGCAGGATTTGGCGTGACTCTTGGCTCCCCCGTTCAAATTTTGTGCACACCACGCCTGTCAAAGTCACATTATTTGAATCTCAACATCTATGTCTACATTCTGACCAAAGATTATCTTTCTAGCTTTTACGGTTCGGCCGTGAGCTCAAGTTACAAATAAAAATTATGGTCATTTTTTCAAAGTCTCTCGCACTCTGATCAATTAGAACCGCACTGAAGATTTGACAAAAAAGTTATTTCCAGTCCTCGCTTGAGGGCTCATATCTTGAAAAGTGTACATTTTAGGAAAAAACAGTCCGGGGTTTAGAGAGAGAAGAGAAGTTTTCCTCCGTTTTGAAGTTTGAATGACGTTTCTACGTGCAAGTATGAGAAAGATACGTGACTTGGAAAAAAGGTGAATTTTGTCTTTTTTTTCTCAACATTTTCCCATCCGCTTTGAATGGCGCCATTGAAATGCATGGGAAAACAGTTCCCCATTAGTTTGGAAATTTGGAAATGTTTTTGCACTTCGTGCAAAAACTATTCGTGCCATCGTTCTGAAAATCCAGAGGACTGTAGTTAAATTCAGGGCCTACAACTTTCTAAATCGGTTCAGAATTTTTCGAGTAACGGTATGCGAGTGGTGAGGCCCCAAAGTTCACGCAATGCGTTCCGGATGGGGCAAAAAGCGCACGTTTGTGCACGTTGCGCAAAAACGTGCACGCCAATCGCTTATAAAAGTCATACCAATTGATTCCCGATTAAGTCGCACGTTTCTACGTTTTTACTTTTTGAGTTTTCTCAAAGCTGCGCAACTAGTTACGCGCCAAAGTTTATACGGAAGAATATGGAATAATAATAATAACTAGACCAAAATTCCCGGGAAATTTTGAAGTGCCACGGACTACTGCCGGATGATCGCGGGATGCACCCATGAAGGTCAAGGACTCGATACTTGGTCATTTGACACCACCCATGTCTCTGTATGTCAAACCATTCAAAAGATATTGGACTTTAACGTATCAGCCAATCAGAAGAAGGGGTGGGGATAATTTGCACCAATGAGGGTCAGGGACTCGATACTTGGTCATTTGACACCACCCATGTCTCTGTATGTCAAACCATTCAAAAGATATTGGACTATAACGTATCGGCCAATCAGAAGAAGGGGCGTGGCTAATTTGCACCAATGAGGGTGAGGGACTCCATACTTAGTCATTTGACACCACCCATGTCTCTGTATGTCAAACCATTCAAAAGATATTGGACTTTAACGTATCAGCCAATCAGAAGAAGGGGCGGGGCTAATTTGCACCAATGAGGGTCAGGGACTCGATACTTAGTCATTTGACACCACCCATGTCTCTGTATGTCAAACCATTCAAAAGATATTGGACTTTAACGTATCAGCCAATCAGAAGAAGGGGCGTGGCTAATTTGCACCAATGAGGGTCAGGGACTCGATACTTAGTCATTTGACACCACCCATGTCTCTGTATGTCAAACCATTCAAAAGATATTGGACTATAACGTATCGGCCAATCAGAAGAAGGGGCGTGGCTAATTTGCACCAATGAGGGTCAGGGACTCGATACTTAGTCATTTGACACCACCCATGTCTCTGTATGTCAAACCATTCAAAAGATATTGGACTTTAACGTATCAGCCAATCAGAAGAAGGGGCGGGGCTAATTTGCACCAATGAGTGTCAGGGGCTCGATACTTAGTCATTTGATACCACCCGTGAGTCTCTATGTCAAACCATTCAAAAGATATTGGACTATAACGTATCGGCCAATCAGAAGAAGGGGCGGGGCTAATATGTATATATAATATACAAATGTAAATATTTATATGTATAATAATAATAATATACATATATATCCCATGAACCTGTCCCCAGCAGGACTGGGGATCATGTAAGGTCAAAAGGTCAGGGTTCAGATTCCTCCATTATCCAAGGTAAAGTATTATGAAGTCTGCATTGAGTGGGTCATGTGACTAGTTCTGGGTCACATGACCCGGAAGTATGGTAGTGTATATTGTATTGGAATGACTCAGCTAGTTCTTCGGATTTGACAAGCCTCAAATAACTTCACCTTGTAATCAAACTGTAGCTCCTAGCAGAAAAACAAAGACATCGTGAGAGAGACAGAACCCGGAAGATTCTGACAATCTTAATTTTATTCAGATATTCCTTAAAATGTGTTAGTAACGGCAATTCGAAAACAAAAATGAGATTTTTTTGAAGAAAACGTTATTTATTATGGGAGTCAATGGAGAGAAAGACAGGATTTGGCATGGCTGTTAGTCTCCCCGTTCAAATTTTGTGCACACCACGCCTGTCAAAGTCACATTTTATGAATCACAAAACCTATGTCTATATTCTGACCAAAAATGATCTGTCTACCTTTTACGGTTTGGCCGTGAGGTCGAGTTACAAATAAAAATTATGATCATTTTTTTAAAGTCTCTCGCACTCTGATCAATTAGAACCGCACTGAAGATTTGACAAAAAAGTGATTTCCAGTCCTTGCTTGAGCGCTCATATCTTGAAAAGTGTACATTTTAGGAAAAAACAGTCCGGGGTTTAGAGAGAGAAGAGAAGTTTTCCTCCGTTTTGAAGTTTGAATGACCTTTCTACGTGCAAGTATGAGAAAGATAGGTGACTCAGAAAAAAGGTGATTTTTTTTTTTTAACCTCATCCCACACACAGTGTGAAATGCTGCCCCATACAAATACATGGTCCCCATTAGTTTGGAAATTTGGAAATGTTTTTGCACTTCGTGCAAAAACTATTCGTGCCATCGTTCTGAAAATCCACAGGAATGTAGTTAAATTCAGGGCCTACAACTTTCTAAATCGGTTCATAATTTTTCGAGTAACGGTGTGCGAGTGGTGAGGCCCCAAAGTTGACGCAATGCGTTCCGGATGGGGCAAAAAGTGCACGTTTGTGCACGTTGCGCAAAAACGTGCACGCCAATCGCTAATAAAAGTCATACCAATCGATTCCCGATTAAGGCGCACGTTTCTACGTTTTTACTTTTTGAGTTTTCTCAAAGCTGCGCAACTAGTTACGCGCCGAAGTTTATAGGGAAGAATATGGAATAATAATAATAAATAATAATAAGCCTGAGCAATAGTAAGAGTGCCTCGTGCTGCGCACGAGGCACTCCTCCTCCATTGCGCAGCTCAATGGAGGAGGAGTGCCACGTGGCGCAGCCGTGGCACTAACTAGACCAAAATTCCCGGGAAATTTTGAAGTGCCACGGACTACTGCCGGATGATCGCGGGATGCACCCATGAAGGTCAAGGACTCGATACTTAGTCATTTGACACCACCCATGACTCTCTATGTCAAACCATTCAAAAGATATTGGACTATAACGTATCGGCCAATCAGAAGAAGGGGCGGGGCTAATTTGCACAAATGAGGGTCAGGGACTCGATACTTAGTCATTTGACACCACCCATGTCTCTGTATGTCAAACCATTCAAAAGATATTGGACTTTAACGTATCAGCCAATCAGAAGAAGGGGCGTGGCTAATTTGCACCAATGAGGGTCAGGGACTCGATACTTGGTCATTTGACACCACCCATGTCTCTGTATGTCAAACCATTCAAAAGATATTGGACTATAACGTATCGGCCAATCAGAAGAAGGGGCGTGGCTAATTTGCACCAATGAGGGTCAGGGACTCCATACTTAGTCATTTGACACCACCCATGTCTCTGTATGTCAAACCATTCAAAAGATATTGGACTTTAACGTATCAGCCAATCAGAAGAAGGGGCGGGGCTAATTTGCACCAATGAGGGTCAGGGACTCGATGCTTAGTCATTTGACACCACCCATGTCTCTGTATGTCAAACCATTCAAAAGGTATTGGACTTTAACGTATCAGCCAATCAGAAGAAGGGGCGTGGCTAATTTGCACCAATGAGGGTCAGGGACTCGATACTTAGTCATTTGACACCACCCATGTCTCTGTATGTCAAACCATTCAAAAGATATTGGACTATAACGTATCGGCCAATCAGAAGAAGGGGCGTGGCTAATTTGCACCAATGAGGGTCAGGGACTCGATACTTAGTCATTTGACACCACCCATGTCTCTGTATGTCAAACCATTCAAAAGATATTGGACTATAACGTATCGGCCAATCAGAAGAAGGGGCGTGGCTAATTTGCACCAATGAGGGTCAGGGACTCGATACTTAGTCATTTGACACCACCCATGTCTCTGTATGTCAAACCATTCAAAAGATATTGGACTTTAACGTATCAGCCAATCAGAAGAAGGGGCGGGGCTAATTTGCACCAATGAGGGTCAGGGGCTCGATACTTAGTCATTTGACACCACCCATTACTCTGTATGTCAAACCATTCAAAAGATATTGGACTATAACGTATCGGCCAATCAGAAGAAGGGGCGGGGCTAATATGTATATATAATATACAAATGTAAATATTTATATGTATAATAATAATAATATACATATATATCCCATGAACCTGTCCCCAGCAGGACTGGGGATCATGTAAGGTCAGGGTTCAGATTCCTCCATTATCCAAGGTAAAGTATTATGAAGTCTGCATTGAGTGGGTCATGTGACTAGTTCTGGGTCACATGACCCGGAAGTATGGTAGTGTATATTGTATTGGAATGACTCAGCTAGTTCTTCGGATTTGACAAGCCTCAAATAACTTCACCTTGTAATCAAACTGTAGCTCCTAGCAGAAAAACAAAGACATCGTGAGAGAGACAGAACCCGGAAGATTCTGACAATCTTAATTTTATTCAGATATTCCTTAAAATGTGTTAGTAACGGCAATTCGAAAACAAAAATGAGATTTTTTTGAAGAAATTTTTTTTTAACATTGCAGTGAATGGAGAGAAAGACAGGAATTGGCATGGCTCTTAGTCTCCCCGTTTTAATTTGGTTCACACAACACCTGTCAAAGTCACATTTTATGAATACCAAAATGTATGTCTACATTCTGACCAAAAATTATCTGTCCAGCTTTTACGGTTCGGCCGTGAGGTCGAGTTACAAATAAAAATTATGGTCATTTTTTCAGGGTTCTGCTCACTCTGATCAATTAGAACGTCCACTCTAGATTTGAAAAAGGGGGTTTTTTAGTCCTCGCTTGAAGGCTCATATCTTGAAAAGTGTACATTTTAGGAAAAAACAGTCCGGGGTTTAGAGAGAGAAGAGAAGTTTTCCTCCGTTTTGAAGTTTGAATGACGTTTCTACGTGCAAGTATGAGAAAGATAGGTGACTCAGAAAAAAGGTGATTTTTTTTTTTTTAACCTCATCCCACACACAGTGTGAAATGCTGCCCCATACAAATACATGGTCCCCATTAGTTTGGAAATTTGGAAATGTTTTTGCACTTTGTGCAAAAACTATTCGTGCCATCGTTCTGAAAATCCACAGGAATGTAGTTAAATTCAGGGCCTACAACTTTCTAAATCGGTTCATAATTTTTCGAGTAACGGTGTGCGAGTGGTGAGGCCCCAAAGTTGACGCAATGCGTTCCGGATGGGGCAAAAAGCGCACGTTTGTGCACGTTGCGCAAAAACGTGCACGCCAATCGCTAATAAAAGTCATACCAATCGATTCCCGATTAAGGCGCACGTTTCTACGTTTTTACTTTTCGCGTTTTCTCAAAGCTGTGGGACTAGTTACGCGCCAAAGTTTATACGGAAGAATATGGAATAATAATAAATATATAACTAGACCAAAATTCCCGGGAAATTTTGAAGTGCCACGGACTACTGCCGGATGATCGCGGGATGCACCCATGAAGGTCAAGGACTCGATACTTAGTCATTTGACACCACCCATGACTCTCTATGTCAAACCATTCAAAAGATATTGGACTATAACGTATCGGCCAATCAGAAGAAGGGGCGTGGCTAATTTGCACCAATGAGGGTCAGGGACTCGATACTTAGTCATTTGACACCACCCATGTCTCTGTATGTCAAACCATTCAAAAGATATTGGACTTTAACGTATCAGCCAATCAGAAGAAGGGGCGTGGCTAATTTGCACCAATGAGGGTCAGGGACTCGATACTTGGTCATTTGACACCACCCATGTCTCTGTATGTCAAACCATTCAAAAGATATTGGACTATAACGTATCGGCCAATCAGAAGAAGGGGCGTGGCTAATTTGCACCAATGAGGGTCAGGGACTCCATACTTAGTCATTTGACACCACCCATGTCTCTGTATGTCAAACCATTCAAAAGATATTGGACTTTAACGTATCAGCCAATCAGAAGAAGGGGCGTGGCTAATTTGCACCAATGAGGGTCAGGGACTCGATACTTAGTCATTTGACACCACCCATGTCTCTGTATGTCAAACCATTCAAAAGATATTGGACTATAACGTATCGGCCAATCAGAAGAAGGGGCGTGGCTAATTTGCACCAATGAGGGTCAGGAACTCGATACTTAGTCATTTGACACCACCCATGTCTCTGTATGTCAAACCATTCAAAAGATATTGGACTTTAACGTATCAGCCAATCAGAAGAAGGGGCGGGGCTAATTTGCACCAATGAGGGTCAGGGGCTCGATACTTAGTCATTTGATACCACCCGTGAGTCTCTATGTCAAACCATTCAAAAGATATTGGACTATAACGTATCGGCCAATCAGAAGAAAGGGCGGGGCTAATATGTATATATAATATACAAATGTAAATATTTATATGTATAATAATAATAATATACATATATATCCCATGAACCTGTCCCCAGCAGGACTGGGGATCATGTAAGGTCAAAAGGTCAGGGTTCAGATTCCTCCATTATCCAAGGTAAAGTATTATGAAGTCTGCATTGAGTGGGTCATGTGACTAGTTCTGGGTCACATGACCCGGAAGTATGGTAGTGTATATTGTATTGGAATGACTCAGCTAGTTCTTCGGATTTGACAAGCCTCAAATAACTTCACCTTGTAATCAAACTGTAGCTCCTAGCAGAAAAACAAAGACATCGTGAGAGAGACAGAACCCGGAAGATTCTGACAATCTTAATTTTATTCAGATATTCCTTAAAATGTGTTAGTAACGGCAATTCGAAAACAAAAATGAGATTTTTTTGAAGAAATTTTTATTTAACATTGCAGTGAATGGAGAGAGAGACAGGAATTGGCATGGCTCTTAGTCTCCCCGTTTAAATTTTGTGCACACCACGCCTGTCAAAGTCACATTTTAAGAATACCAAAATGTATGTCTACATTCTGACCAAAAATTATCTGTCCAGCTTTTACGGTTCGGCCGTGAGGTCGAGTTACAAATAAAAATTATGGTCATTTTTTCAGGGTTCTGCTCACTCTGATCAATTAAAACCTCCACTCTAGATTTGAAAAAGGGGGTTTTTTAGTCCTCGCTTGAAGGCTCATATCTTGAAAAGTGTACATTTTAGGAAAAAACAGTCCGGGGTTTAGAGAGAGAAAAGAAGTTTTCCTCCGTTTTGAAGTTTGAATGACGTTTCTACGTGCAAGTATGAGAAAGATACGTGACTTGGAAAAAAGGTGAATTTTGTCTTTTTTTTCTCAACATTTTCCCATCCGCTTTGAATGGCGCCATTGAAATGCATGGGAAAACAGTTCCCCATTAGTTTGGAAATTTGGAAATGTTTTTGCACTTCGTGCAAAAACTATTCGTGCCATCGTTCTGAAAATCCAGAGGACTGTAGTTAAATTCAGGGCCTACAACTTTCTAAATCGGTTCAGAATTTTTCGAGTAACGGTATGCGAGTGGTGAAGCCCCAAAGTTCACGCAATGCGTTCCGGATGGGGCAAAAAGCGCACGTTTGTGCACGTTGCGCAAAAACGTGCACGCCAATCGCTTATAAAAGTCATACCAATTGATTCCCGATTAAGTCGCACGTTTCTACGTTTTTACTTTTTGAGTTTTCTCAAAGCTGTGCGACTAGTTACGCGCCGAAGTTTATACGGAAGAATATGGAATAAATAATAATAAATAACTAGACCAAAATTCCCGGGAAATTTTGAAGTGCCACGGACTACTGCCGGATGATCGCGGGATGCACCCATGAAGGTCAAGGACTCGGTACTTGGTCATTTGACACCACCCATGACTCTCTATGTCAAACCATTCAAAAGATATTGGACTATAACGTATCGGCCAATCAGAAGAAGGGGCGGGGCTAATTTGCACCAATGAGGGTCAGGGACTCGATACTTAGTCATTTGACACCACCCATGTCTCTGTATGTCAAACCATTCAAAAGATATTGGACTTTAACGTATCAGCCAATCAGAAGAAGGGGCGTGGCTAATTTGCACCAATGAGGGTCAGGGACTCGATACTTGGTCATTTGACACCACCCATGTCTCTGTATGTCAAACCATTCAAAAGATATTGGACTATAACGTATCGGCCAATCAGAAGAAGGGGCGTGGCTAATTTGCACCAATGAGGGTCAGGGACTCCATACTTAGTCATTTGACACCACCCATGTCTCTGTATGTCAAACCATTCAAAAGATATTGGACTTTAACGTATCAGCCAATCAGAAGAAGGGGCGGGGCTAATTTGCACCAATGAGGGTCAGGGACTCGATACTTAGTCATTTGACACCACCCATGTCTCTGTATGTCAAACCATTCAAAAGATATTGGACTTTAACGTATCAGCCAATCAGAAGAAGGGGCGTGGCTAATTTGCACCAATGAGGGTCAGGGACTCGATACTTAGTCATTTGACACCACCCATGTCTCTGTATGTCAAACCATTCAAAAGATATTGGACTATAACGTATCGGCCAATCAGAAGAAGGGGCGTGGCTAATTTGCACCAATGAGGGTCAGGGACTCGATACTTAGTCATTTGACACCACCCATGTCTCTGTATGTCAAACCATTCAAAAGATATTGGACTTTAACGTATCAGCCAATCAGAAGAAGGGGCGGGGCTAATTTGCACCAATGAGGGTCAGGGGCTCGATACTTAGTCATTTGATACCACCCGTGAGTCTCTATGTCAAACCATTCAAAAGATATTGGACTATAACGTATCGGCCAATCAGAAGAAGGGGCGTGGCTAATTTGCACCAATGAGGGTCAGGGACTCCATACTTAGTCATTTGACACCACCCATGTCTCTGTATGTCAAACCATTCAAAAGATATTGGACTTTAACGTATCAGCCAATCAGAAGAAGGGGCGGGGCAAATTTGCACCAATGAGGGTCAGGGACTCGATACTTAGTCATTTGACACCACCCATGTCTCTGTATGTCAAACCATTCAAAAGATATTGGACTTTAACGTATCAGCCAATCAGAAGAAGGGGCGGGGCTAATTTGCACCAATGAGGGTCAGGGACTCGATACTTAGTCATTTGACACCACCCATGTCTCTGTATGTCAAACCATTCAAAAGATATTGGACTTTAACGTATCAGCCAATCAGAAGAAGGGGCGTGGCTAATTTGCACCAATGAGGGTCAGGGACTCGATACTTAGTCATTTGACACCACCCATGTCTCTGTATGTCAAACCATTCAAAAGATATTGGACTTTAACGTATCAGCCAATCAGAAGAAGGGGCGTGGCTAATTTGCACCAATGAGGGTCAGGGGCTCGATACTTAGTCATTTGATACCACCCGTGAGTCTCTATGTCAAACCATTCAAAAGATATTGGACTTTAACGTATCAGCCAATCAGAAGAAGGGGCGGGGCTAATTTGCACCAATGAGGGTCAGGGGCTCGATACTTAGTCATTTGATACCACCCGTGAGTCTCTATGTCAAACCATTCAAAAGATATTGGACTATAACGTATCGGCCAATCAGAAGAAGGGGCGGGGCTAATATGTATATATAATATACAAATGTAAATATTTATATGTATAATAATAATAATATACATATATATCCCATGAACCTGTCCCCAGCAGGACTGGGGATCATGTAAGGTCAAAAGGTCAGGGTTCAGATTCCTCCATTATCCAAGGTAAAGTATTATGAAGTCTGCATTGAGTGGGTCATGTGACTAGTTCTGGGTCACATGACCCGGAAGTATGGTAGTGTATATTGTATTGGAATGACTCAGCTATTTCTTCGGATTTGACAAGCCTCAAATAACTTCACCTTGTAATCAAACTGTAGCTCCTAGCAGAAAAACAAAGACATCGTGAGAGAGACAGAACCCGGAAGATTCTGACAATCTTAATTTTATTCAGATATTCCTTAAAATGTGTTAGTAACGGCAATACGAAAACAAAAATGAGATTTTTTTGAAGAAAACTTATTTTAACATTAGACTTAATGGAGACAGAGGCAGGATTTGGCGTGACTCTTGGCTCCCCCGTTCAAATTTTGTGCACACCACGCCTGTCAAAGTCACATTATTTGAATCTCAACATCTATGTCTACATTCTGACCAAAGATTATCTTTCTAGCTTTTACGGTTCGGCCGTGAGCTCAAGTTACAAATAAAAATTATGGT
This sequence comes from Cololabis saira, assembly GCF_033807715.1. NCBI lineage: Eukaryota > Metazoa > Chordata > Actinopteri > Beloniformes > Belonidae > Cololabis > Cololabis saira. The sequence goes on along the minus strand of NW_026906273.1, from coordinate 36,719 downwards.
CATTTTTTCAAAGTCTCTCGCACTCTGATCAATTAGAACCGCACTGAAGATTTGACAAAAAAGTGATTTCCAGTCCTCGCTTGAGGGCTCATATCTTGAAAAGTGTACATTTTAGGAAAAAACAGTCTGGGGTTTAGAGAGAGAAGAGAAGTTTTCCTCCGTTTTGAAGTTTGAATGACGTTTCTACGTGCAAGTATGAGAAAGATAGGTGACTCAGAAAAAAGGTGATTTTTTTTTTTTTTAACCTTCACCGGACATTTTACACCCACAGTGTGAAATGCTGCCCCATACAAATACATGGGAAAATCTTCCCCATTAGTTTGGAAATTTGGAAATGTTTTTGCACTTCGTGCAAAAACTATTCGTGCCATCGTTCTGAAAATCCAGAGGACTGTAGTTAAATTCAGGGCCTACAACTTTCTAAATCGGTTCAGAATTTTTCGAGTAACGGTATGCGAGTGGTGAGGCCCCAAAGTTCACGCAATGCGTTCCGGATGGGGCAAAAAGTGCACGTTTGTGCACGTTGCGCAAAAACGTGCACGCCAATCGCTTATAAAAGTCATACCAATTGATTCCCGATTAAGTCGCACGTTTCTACGTTTTTACTTTTTGAGTTTTCTCAAAGCTGCGCAACTAGTTACGCGCCGAAGTTTATACGGAAGAATATGGAATAATAATAAATAAACTAGACCAAAATTCCCGGGAAATTTTGAAGTGCCACGGACTACTGCCGGATGATCGCGGGATGCACCCATGAAGGTCAAGGACTCGATACTTGGTCATTTGACACCACCCATGACTCTCTATGTCAAACCATTCAAAAGATATTGGACTATAACGTATCGGCCAATCAGAAGAAGGGGCGTGGCTAATTTGCACCAATGAGGGTCAGGGACTCGATACTTGGTCATTTGACACCACCCATGTCTCTGTATGTCAAACCATTCAAAAGATATTGGACTATAACGTATCGGCCAATCAGAAGAAGGGGCGTGGCTAATTTGCACCAATGAGGGTCAGGGACTCCATACTTAGTCATTTGACACCACCCATGTCTCTGTATGTCAAACCATTCAAAAGATATTGGACTTTAACGTATCAGCCAATCAGAAGAAGGGGCGGGGCAAATTTGCACCAATGAGGGTCAGGGACTCGATACTTAGTCATTTGACACCACCCATGTCTCTGTATGTCAAACCATTCAAAAGATATTGGACTTTAACGTATCAGCCAATCAGAAGAAGGGGCGGGGCTAATTTGCACCAATGAGGGTCAGGGACTCGATACTTAGTCATTTGACACCACCCATGTCTCTGTATGTCAAACCATTCAAAAGATATTGGACTTTAACGTATCAGCCAATCAGAAGAAGGGGCGTGGCTAATTTGCACCAATGAGGGTCAGGGACTCGATACTTAGTCATTTGACACCACCCATGTCTCTGTATGTCAAACCATTCAAAAGATATTGGACTTTAACGTATCAGCCAATCAGAAGAAGGGGCGTGGCTAATTTGCACCAATGAGGGTCAGGGGCTCGATACTTAGTCATTTGATACCACCCGTGAGTCTCTATGTCAAACCATTCAAAAGATATTGGACTTTAACGTATCAGCCAATCAGAAGAAGGGGCGGGGCTAATTTGCACCAATGAGGGTCAGGGGCTCGATACTTAGTCATTTGATACCACCCGTGAGTCTCTATGTCAAACCATTCAAAAGATATTGGACTATAACGTATCGGCCAATCAGAAGAAGGGGCGGGGCTAATATGTATATATAATATACAAATGTAAATATTTATATGTATAATAATAATAATATACATATATATCCCATGAACCTGTCCCCAGCAGGACTGGGGATCATGTAAGGTCAAAAGGTCAGGGTTCAGATTCCTCCATTATCCAAGGTAAAGTATTATGAAGTCTGCATTGAGTGGGTCATGTGACTAGTTCTGGGTCACATGACCCGGAAGTATGGTAGTGTATATTGTATTGGAATGACTCAGCAAGTTCTTCGGATTTGACAAGCCTCAAATAACTTCACCTTGTAATCAAACTGTAGCTCCTAGCAGAAAAACAAAGACATCGTGAGAGAGACAGAACCCGGAAGATTCTGACAATCTTAATTTTATTCAGATATTCCTTAAAATGTGTTAGTAACGGCAATTCGAAAACAAAAATGAGATTTTTTTGAAGAAAACTTATTTTAACATTAGACTTAATGGAGACAGAGGCAGGATTTGGCGTGACTCTTGGCTCCCCCGTTCAAATTTTGTGCACACCACGCCTGTCAAAGTCACATTATTTGAATCTCAACATCTATGTCTACATTCTGACCAAAGATTATCTTTCTAGCTTTTACGGTTCGGCCGTGAGCTCAAGTTACAAATAAAAATTATGGTCATTTTTTCAAAGTCTCTCGCACTCTGATCAATTAGAACCGCACTGAAGATTTGACAAAAAAGTGATTTCCAGTCCTCGCTTGAGGGCTCATATCTTGAAAAGTGTACATTTTAGGAAAAAACAGTCTGGGGTTTAGAGAGAGAAGAGAAGTTTTCCTCCGTTTTGAAGTTTGAATGACGTTTCTACGTGCAAGTATGAGAAAGATAGGTGACTCAGAAAAAAGGTGATTTTTTTTTTTTTTAACCTTCACCGGACATTTTACACCCACAGTGTGAAATGCTGCCCCATACAAATACATGGGAAAATCTTCCCCATTAGTTTGGAAATTTGGAAATGTTTTTGCACTTCGTGCAAAAACTATTCGTGCCATCGTTCTGAAAATCCAGAGGACTGTAGTTAAATTCAGGGCCTACAACTTTCTAAATCGGTTCAGAATTTTTCGAGTAACGGTATGCGAGTGGTGAGGCCCCAAAGTTCACGCAATGCGTTCCGGATGGGGCAAAAAGTGCACGTTTGTGCACGTTGCGCAAAAACGTGCACGCCAATCGCTTATAAAAGTCATACCAATTGATTCCCGATTAAGTCGCACGTTTCTACGTTTTTACTTTTTGAGTTTTCTCAAAGCTGCGCAACTAGTTACGCGCCGAAGTTTATACGGAAGAATATGGAATAATAATAAATAAACTAGACCAAAATTCCCGGGAAATTTTGAAGTGCCACGGACTACTGCCGGATGATCGCGGGATGCACCCATGAAGGTCAAGGACTCGATACTTAGTCATTTGACACCACCCATGACTCTCTATGTCAAACCATTCAAAAGATATTGGACTATAACGTATCGGCCAATCAGAAGAAGGGGCGTGGCTAATTTGCACCAATGAGGGTCAGGGACTCGATACTTAGTCATTTGACACCACCCATGTCTCTGTATGTCAAACCATTCAAAAGATATTGGACTTTAACGTATCAGCCAATCAGAAGAAGGGGCGTGGCTAATTTGCACCAATGAGGGTCAGGGACTCGATACTTGGTCATTTGACACCACCCATGTCTCTGTATGTCAAACCATTCAAAAGATATTGGACTTTAACGTATCAGCCAATCAGAAGAAGGGGCGGGGCTAATTTGCACCAATGAGGGTCAGGGACTCGATACTTAGTCATTTGACACCACCCATGTCTCTGTATGTCAAACCATTCAAAAGATATTGGACTTTAACGTATCAGCCAATCAGAAGAAGGGGCGTGGCTAATTTGCACCAATGAGGGTCAGGGACTCGATACTTAGTCATTTGACACCACCCATGTCTCTGTATGTCAAACCATTCAAAAGATATTGGACTTTAACGTATCAGCCAATCAGAAGAAGGGGCGGGGCTAATTTGCACCAATGAGGGTCAGGGGCTCGATACTTAGTCATTTGATACCACCTGTGAGTCTCTATGTCAAACCATTCAAAAGATATTGGACTATAACGTATCGGCCAATCAGAAGAAGGGGCGGGGCTAATATGTATATATAATATACAAATGTAAATATTTATATGTATAATAATAATAATATACATATATATCCCATGAACCTGTCCCCAGCAGGACTGGGGATCATGTAAGGTCAAAAGGTCAGGGTTCAGATTCCTCCATTATCCAAGGTAAAATATTATGAAGTCTGCATTGAGTGGGTCATGTGACTAGTTCTGGGTCACATGACCCGGAAGTATGGTAGTGTATATTGTATTGGAGTGACTCAGCTAGTTCTTCGGATTTGACAAGCCTCAAATAACTTCACCTTGTAATCAAACTGTAGCTCCTAGCAGAAAAACAAAGACATCGTGAGAGAGACAGAACCCGGAAGATTCTGACAATCTTAATTTTATTCAGATATTCCTTAAAATGTGTTAGTAACGGCAATTCGAAAACAAAAATTAGATTTTTTTGAAGAAAACTTTTTTTAACATTAGAGTCAATGGAGACAGAGGCAGGATTTGGCGTGACTCTTGGCTCCCCCGTTCAAATTTTGTGCACACCACGCCTGTCAAAGTCATATTATTTGAATCTCAACATCTATGTATACATTCTGACCAAAGATTATCTTTCTAGCTTTTACGGTTCGGCCGTGAGCTCGAGTTACAAATAAAAATTATGGTCATTTTTTCAAAGTCTCTCGCACTCTGATCAATTAGAACCGCACTGAAGATTTGACAAAAAAGTGATTTCCAGTCCTCGCTTGAGGGCTCATATCTTGAAAAGTGTACATTTTAGGAAAAAACAGTCCGGGGTTTAGAGAGAGAAGAGAAGTTTTCCTCCGTTTTGAAGTTTGAATGACGTTTATACGTGCAAGTATGAGAAAGATAGGTGACTCAGAAAAAAGGTGATTTTTTTTTTTTTTAACCTCATCCCACACACAGTGTGAAATGCTGCCCCATACAAATACATGGTCCCCATTAGTTTGGAAATTTGGAAATGTTTTTGCACTTCGTGCAAAAACTATTCGTGCCATCGTTCTGAAAATCCACAGGAATGTAGTTAAATTCAGGGCCTACAACTTTCTAAATCGGTTCATAATTTTTCGAGTAACGGTGTGCGAGTGGTGAGGCCCCAAAGTTGACGCAATGCGTTCCGGATGGGGCAAAAAGTGCACGTTTGTGCACGTTGCGCAAAAACGTGCACGCCAATCGCTAATAAAAGTCATACCAATCGATTCCCGATTAAGGCGCACGTTTCTACGTTTTTACTTTTTGAGTTTTCTCAAAGCTGCGCAACTAGTTACGCGCCGAAGTTTATACGGAAGAATATGGAATAATAATAATAAATAATAATAAGCCTGAGCAATAGTAAGAGTGCCTCGTGCTGCGCACGAGGCACTCCTCCTCCATTGCGCAGCTCAATGGAGGAGGAGTGCCACGTGGCGCAGCCGTGGCACTAATAATAAGCCTGAGCAATAGTATTAGTGCCTCGTGCTGCGCACGAGGCACTCCTCCTCCATTGAGCTTGCGCATCTCAATGGAGGAGGAGTGCCACGTGGCGCAGCCGTGGCACTAATAATAAGCCTGAGCAATAGTATTAGTGCCTCGTGCTGCGCACGAGGCACTCCTCCTCCATTGAGCTTGCGCATCTCAATGGAGGAGGAGTGCCACGTGGCGCAGCCGTGGCACTAACTAGACAAAATTCCCGGGAAATTTTGAAGTGCCACGGACTACTGCCGGATGATCGCGGGATGCACCCATGAAGGTCAAGGACTCGATACTTTGTCATTTGACACCACCCATGACTCTCTATGTCAAACCATTCAAAAGATATTGGACTATAACGTATCGGCCAATCAGAAGAAGGGGCGTGGGTAATTTGCACCAATGAGGGTCAGGGACTCGATACTTAGTCATTTGACACCACCCATGTCTCTGTATGTCAAACCATTCAAAAGATATTGGACTTTAACGTATCAGCCAATCAGAAGAAGGGGCGTGGCTAATTTGCACCAATGAGGGTCAGGGACTCGATACTTAGTCATTTGACACCACCCATGTCTCTGTATGTTAAACCATTCAAAAGATATTGGACTATAACGTATCGGCCAATCAGAAGAAGGGGCGTGGCTAATTTGCACCAATGAGGGTCAGGGACTCGATACTTAGTCATTTGACACCACCCATGTCTCTGTATGTCAAACCATTCAAAAGATATTGGACTTTAACGTATCGGCCAATCAGAAGAAGGGGCGGGGCTAATTTGCACCAATGAGGGTCAGGGACTCGATACTTAGTCATTTGACACCACCCATGTCTCTGTATGTCAAACCATTCAAAAGATATTGGACTATAACGTATCGGCCAATCAGAAGAAGGGGCGTGGCTAATTTGCACCAATGAGGGTCAGGGACTCGATACTTAGTCATTTGACACCACCCATGTCTCTGTATGTCAAACCATTCAAAAGATATTGGACTTTAACGTATCGGCCAATCAGAAGAAGGGGCGTGGCTAATTTGCACCAATGAGGGTCAGGGACTCGATACTTAGTCATTTGACACCACCCATGTCTCTGTATGTCAAACCATTCAAAAGATATTGGACTTTAACGTATCAGCCAATCAGAAGAAGGGGCGGGGCTAATTTGCACCAATGAGGGTCAGGGGCTCGATACTTAGTCATTTGACACCACCCATTACTCTGTATGTCAAACCATTCAAAAGATATTGGACTATAACGTATCGGCCAATCAGAAGAAGGGGCGGGGCTAATATGTATATATAATATCCAAATGTAAATATTTATATGTATAATAATAATAATATACATATATATCCCATGAACCTGTCCCCAGCAGGACTGGGGATCATGTAAGGTCAGGGTTCAGATTCCTCCATTATCCAAGGTAAAGTATTATGAAGTCTGCATTGAGTGGGTCATGTGACTAGTTCTGGGTCACATGACCCGGAAGTATGGTAGTGTATATTGTATTGGAATGACTCAGCTAGTTCTTCGGATTTGACAAGCCTCAAATAACTTCACCTTGTAATCAAACTGTAGCTCCTAGCAGAAAAACAAAGACATCGTGAGAGAGACAGAACCCGGAAGATTCTGACAATCTTAATTTTATTCAGATATTCCTTAAAATGTGTTAGTAACGGCAATTCGAAAACAAAAATGAGATTTTTTTGAAGAAAACGTTATTTAACATGGGAGTCAATGGAGAGAAAGACAGGATTTGGCATGGCTGTTAGTCTCCCCGTTCAAATTTTGTGCACACCACGCCTGTCAAAGTCACATTTTATGAATCACAAAACCTATGTCTATATTCTGACCAAAAATGATCTGTCTACCTTTTACGGTTTGGCCGTGAGGTCGAGTTACAAATAAAAATTATGATCATTTTTTTAAAGTCTCTCGCACTCTGATCAATTAGAACCGCACTGAAGATTTGACAAAAAAGTGATTTCCAGTCCTCGCTTGAGCGCTCATATCTTGAAAAGTGTACATTTTAGGAAAAAACAGTCCGGGGTTTAGAGAGAGAAGAGAAGTTTTCCTCCGTTTTGAAGTTTGAATGACCTTTCTACGTGCAAGTATGAGAAAGATAGGTGACTCAGAAAAAAGGTGATTTTTTTTTTTTTTTAACCTTCACCGGACATTTCACACCCACAGTGTGAAATGCTGCCCCATACAAATACATGGGAAAATCTTCCCCATTAGTTTGGAAATTTGGAAATGTTTTTGCACTTCGTGCAAAAACTATTCGTGCCATCGTTCTGAAAATCCACAAGACTGTAGTTAAATTCAGGGCCTACAACTTTCTAAATCGGTTCAGAATTTTTCGAGTAACGGTGTGCGAGTGGTGAGGCCCCAAAGTTCACGCAATGCGTTCCGGATGGGGCAAAAAGCGCACGTTTGTGCACGTTGCGCAAAAACGTGCACGCCAATCGCTTATAAAAGTCATACCAATCGATTCCCGATTAAGTCGCACGTTTCTACGTTTTTACTTTTCGCGTTTTCTCAAAGCTCTGGGACTAGTTACGCGCCGAAGTTTATACGGAAGAATATGGAATAAATAAATAAATAATAATAAGCCTGAGCAATAGTAAGAGTGCCTCGTGCTGCGCACGAGGCACTCCTCCTCCATTGAGCTTGCGCATCTCAATGGAGGAGGAGTGCCACGTGGCGCAGCCGTGGCACTAACTAGACCAAAATTCCCGGGAAATTTTGAAGTGCCACGGACTACTGCCGGATGATCGCGGGATGCACCCATGAAGGTCAAGGACTTGATACTTAGTCATTTGACACCACCCATGTCTCTGTATGTCAAACCATTCAAAAGATATTGGACTTTAACGTATCAGCCAATCAGAAGAAGGGGCGTGGCTAATTTGCACCAATGAGGGTCAGGGACTCGATACTTGGTCATTTGACACCACCCATGTCTCTGTATGTCAAACCATTCAAAAGATATTGGACTATAACGTATCGGCCAATCAGAATAAGGGGCGTGGCTAATTTGCACCAATGAGGGTCAGGGACTCCATACTTAGTCATTTGACACCACCCATGTCTCTGTATGTCAAACCATTCAAAAGATATTGGACTTTAACGTATCAGCCAATCAGAAGAAGGGGCGGGGCTAATTTGCACCAATGAGGGTCAGGGACTCGTTACTTAGTCATTTGACACCACCCATGTCTCTGTATGTCAAACCATTCAAAAGATATTGGACTTTAACGTATCAGCCAATCAGAAGAAGGGGCGTGGCTAATTTGCACCAATGAGGGTCAGGGACTCGATACTTAGTCATTTGACACCACCCATGTCTCTGTATGTCAAACCATTCAAAAGATATTGGACTTTAACGTATCAGCCAATCAGAAGAAGGGGCGGGGCTAATTTGCACCAATGAGGGTCAGGGGCTCGATACTTAGTCATTTGATACCACCCGTGAGTCTCTATGTCAAACCATTCAAAAGATATTGGACTATAACGTATCGGCCAATCAGAAGAAGGGGCGGGGCTAATTTGCACCAATGAGGGTCAGGGGCTCGATACTTAGTCATTTGACACCACCCATGTCTCTGTATGTCAAACCATTCAAAAGATATTGGACTTTAACGTATCAGCCAATCAGAAGAAGGGGCGGGGCTAATTTGCACCAATGAGGGTCAGGGGCTCGATACTTAGTCATTTGATACCACCCGTGACACTCTATGTCAAACCATTCAAAAGATATTGGACTATAACGTATCGGCCAATCAGAAGAAGGGGCGGGGCTAATTTGTATATATAATATACAAATGTAAATATTTATATGTATAATAATAATAATATACATATATATCCAATGAACCTGTTCCCAGCAGGACTGGGGATCATGTAAGGTCAAAAGGTCAGGGTTCAGATTTCTCCATTATCCAGGTTATATTACATGAAGTCTGTAATGACTGTGTCATGTGACCAGGTCTGGGTCAGTCTAATCAGTACACCTGAGTTCTGGTTGTTAGGGGCAACAAGAACCTGATACAGAGGGAGCGGGAATGACAGCTAGATTTTCGGTTGTGACAAACCTCAAATAAATCCACTTTGCGGTCAAACCGTAGCTCTTAGCAGAAAAATGAAAACATTGTGAGAGACGGAGAACCCAGAACATTCTGTCAATCTTATTTTCATTCAGATATTCCTTAAAATGTGTTAGTAACGGCAATTCGAAAACAAAAATGAGATTTTTTTGAAGAAAACGTTATTTATTATGGGAGTCAATGGAGAGAAAGACAGGATTTGGCATGGCTGTTAGTCTCCCCGTTCAAATTTTGTGCACACCACGCCTGTCAAAGTCACATTTTATGAATCACAAAACCTATGTCTATATTCTGACCAAAAATGATCTGTCTACCTTTTACGGTTTGGCCGTGAGGTCGAGTTACAAATAAAAATTATGATCATTTTTTTAAAGTCTCTCGCACTCTGATCAATTAGAACCGCACTGAAGATTTGACAAAAAAGTGATTTCCAGTCCTCGCTTGAGCGCTCATATCTTGAAAAGTGTACATTTTAGGAAAAAACAGTCCGGGGTTTAGAGAGAGAAGAGAAGTTTTCCTCCGTTTTGAAGTTTGAATGACCTTTCTACGTGCAAGTATGAGAAAGATAGGTGACTCAGAAAAAAGGTGATTTTTTTTTTTTTAACCTCATCCCACACACAGTGTGAAATGCTGCCCCATACAAATACATGGTCCCCATTAGTTTGGAAATTTGGAAATGTTTTTGCACTTCGTGCAAAAACTATTCGTGCCATCGTTCTGAAAATCCAGAGGACTGTAGTTAAATTCAGGGCCTACAACTTTCTAAATCGGTTCAGAATTTTTCGAGTAACGGTATGCGAGTGGTGAGGCCCCAAAGTTCACGCAATGCGTTCCGGATGGGGCAAAAAGTGCACGTTTGTGCACGTTGCGCAAAAACGTGCACGCCAATCGCTTATAAAAGTCATACCAATTGATTCCCGATTAAGTCGCACGTTTCTACGTTTTTACTTTTTGAGTTTTCTCAAAGCTGCGCAACTAGTTACGCGCCGAAGTTTATACGGAAGAATATGGAATAATAATAATAAACTAGACAAAATTCCCGGGAAATTTTGAAGTGCCACGGACTACTGCCGGATGATCGCGGGATGCACCCATGAAGGTCAACGACTCGATACTTGGTCATTTGACACCACCCATGACTCTCTATGTCAAACCATTCAAAAGATATTGGACTATAACGTATCGGCCAATCAGAAGAAGGGGCGTGGCTAATTTGCACCAATGAGGGTCAGGGACTCCATACTTAGTCATTTGACACCACCCATGTCTCTGTATGTCAAACCATTCAAAAGATATTGGACTTTAACGTATCAGCCAATCAGAAGAAGGGGCGTGGCTAATTTGCACCAATGAGGGTCAGGGACTCGATACTTGGTCATTTGACACCACCCATGTCTCTGTATGTCAAACCATTCAAAAGATATTGGACTATAACGTATCGGCCAATCAGAAGAAGGGGCGTGGCTAATTTGCACCAATGAGGGTGAGGGACTCCATACTTAGTCATTTGACACCACCCATGTCTCTGTATGTCAAACCATTCAAAAGATATTGGACTTTAACGTATCAGCCAATCAGAAGAAGGGGCGGGGCTAATTTGCACCAATGAGGGTCAGGGACTCGATACTTAGTCATTTGACACCACCCATGTCTCTGTATGTCAAACCATTCAAAAGATATTGGACTTTAACGTATCAGCCAATCAGAAGAAGGGGCGTGGCTAATTTGCACCAATGAGGGTCAGGGACTCGATACTTAGTCATTTGACACCACCCATGTCTCTGTATGTCAAACCATTCAAAAGATATTGGACTATAACGTATCGGCCAATCAGAAGAAGGGGCGTGGCTAATTTGCACCAATGAGGGTCAGGGACTCGATACTTAGTCATTTGACACCACCCATGTCTCTGTATGTCAAACCATTCAAAAGATATTGGACTTTAACGTATCAGCCAATCAGAAGAAGGGGCGGGGCTAATTTGCACCAATGAGTGTCAGGGGCTCGATACTTAGTCATTTGATACCACCCGTGAGTCTCTATGTCAAACCATTCAAAAGATATTGGACTATAACGTATCGGCCAATCAGAAGAAGGGGCGGGGCTAATATGTATATATAATATACAAATGTAAATATTTATATGTATAATAATAATAATATACATATATATCCCATGAACCTGTCCCCAGCAGGACTGGGGATCATGTAAGGTCAAAAGGTCAGGGTTCAGATTCCTCCATTATCCAAGGTAAAGTATTATGAAGTCTGCATTGAGTGGGTCATGTGACTAGTTCTGGGTCACATGACCCGGAAGTATGGTAGTGTATATTGTATTGGAATGACTCAGCTAGTTCTTCGGATTTGACAAGCCTCAAATAACTTCACCTTGTAATCAAACTGTAGCTCCTAGCAGAAAAACAAAGACATCGTGAGAGAGACAGAACCCGGAAGATTCTGACAATCTTAATTTTATTCAGATATTCCTTAAAATGTGTTAGTAACGGCAATTCGAAAACAAAAATGAGATTTTTTTGAAGAAAACGTTATTTATTATGGGAGTCAATGGAGAGAAAGACAGGATTTGGCATGGCTGTTAGTCTCCCCGTTTAAATTTTGTGCACACCACGCCTGTCAAAGTCACATTTTAAGAATACCAAAATGTATGTCTACATTCTGACCAAAAATTATCTGTCCAGCTTTTACGGTTTGGCCGTGAGGTCGAGTTACAAATAAAAATTATGGTCATTTTTTCAGGGTTCTGCTCACTCTGATCAATTCGAACCTCCACTCTAGATTTGAAAAAGGGGGTTTTTTAGTCCTCGCTTGAAGGCTCATATCTTGAAAAGTGTACATTTTAGGAAAAAACAGTCCGGGGTTTAGAGAGAGAAGAGAAGTTTTCCTCCGTTTTGAAGTTTGAATGACGTTTCTACGTGCAAGTATGAGAAAGATAGGTGACTCATAAAAAAGGTGATTTTTTTTTTTTTTTAACCTTCACCGGACATTTCACACCCACAGTGTGAAATGCTGCCCCATACAAATACATGGGAAAATCTTCCCCATTAGTTTGGAAATTTGGAAATGTTTTTGCACTTCGTGCAAAAACTATTCGTGCCATCGTTCTGAAAATCCACAAGACTGTAGTTAAATTCAGGGCCTACAACTTTCTAAATCGGTTCAGAATTTTTCGAGTAACGGTGTGCGAGTGGTGAGGCCCCAAAGTTCACGCAATGCGTTCACGATGGGGCAAAAAGCGCACGTTTGTGCACGTTGCGCAAAAACGTGCACGCCAATCGCTTATAAAAGTCATACCAATTGATTCCCGATTAAGTCGCACGTTTCTACGTTTTTACTTTTTGAGTTTTCTCAAAGCTGTGCGACTAGTTACGCGCCGAAGTTTATACGGAAGAATATGGAATAATAATAATAAATAATAATAAGCCTGAGCAATAGTATGAGTGCCTCGTGCTGCGCACGAGGCACTCCTCCTCCATTGAGCTTGCGCATCTCAATGGAGGAGGAGTGCCACGTGGCGCAGCCGTGGCACTAACTAGACCAAAATTCCCGGGAAATTTTGAAGTGCCACGGACTACTGCCGGATGATCGCGGGATGCACCCATGAAGGTCAGGGACTCGATACTTTGTCATTTGACACCACCCATGTCTCTGTATGTCAAACCATTCAAAAGATATTGGACTATAACGTATCGGCCAATCAGAAGAAGGGTCGGGGCTAATTTGAACCAATGAGGGTCAGGGACTCGATACTTAGTCATTTGACACCACCCATGTCTCTGTATGTCAAACCATTCAAAAGATATTGGACTTTAACGTATCAGCCAATCAGAAGAAGGGGCGTGGCTAATTTGCACCAATGAGGGTCAGGGACTCGATACTTAGTCATTTGACACCACCCATGTCTCTGTATGTCAAACCATTCAAAAGATATTGGACTATAACGTATCGGCCAATCAGAAGAAGGGGCGTGGCTAATTTGCACCAATGAGGGTCAGGGACTCCATACTTAGTCATTTGACACCACCCATGTCTCTGTATGTCAAACCATTCAAAAGATATTGGACTTTAACGTATCAGCCAATCAGAAGAAGGGGCGGGGCTAATTTGCACCAATGAGGGTCAGGGGCTCGATACTTAGTCATTTGACACCACCCATGTCTCTGTATGTCAAACCATTCAAAAGATATTGGACTATAACGTATCGGCCAATCAGAAGAAGGGGCGGGGCTAATTTGCACCAATGAGGGTCAGGGACTCGATACTTAGTCATTTGACACCACCCATGTCTCTGTATGTCAAACCATTCAAAAGATATTGGACTATAACGTATCGGCCAATCAGAAGAAGGGGCGTGGCTAATTTGCACCAATGAGGGTCAGGGACTCGATACTTAGTCATTTGACACCACCCATGTCTCTGTATGTCAAACCATTCAAAATATATTTGACTTTAACGTATCAGCCAATCAGAAGAAGGGGCGGGGCTAATTTGCACCAATGAGGGTCAGGGGCTCGATACTTAGTCATTTGATACCACCCGTGAATCTCTATGTCAAACCATTCAAAAGATATTGGACTATAACGTATCGGCCAATCAGAAGAAGGGGCGGGGCTAATATGTATATATAATATACAAATGTAAATATTTATATGTATAATAATAATAATATACATATATATCCCATGAACCTGTCCCCAGCAGGACTGGGGATCATGTAAGGTCAAAAGGTCAGGGTTCAGATTCCTCCATTATCCAAGGTAAAGTATTATGAAGTCTGCATTGAGTGGGTCATGTGACTAGTTCTGGGTCACATGACCCGGAAGTATGGTAGTGTATATTGTATTGGAATGACTCAGCTAGTTCTTCGGATTTGACAAGCCTCAAATAACTTCACCTTGTAATCAAACTGTAGCTCCTAGCAGAAAAACAAAGACATCGTGAGAGAGACAGAACCCGGAAGATTCTGACAATCTTAATTTTATTCAGATATTCCTTAAAATGTGTTAGTAACGGCAATTCGAAAACAAAAATGAGATTTTTTTGAAGAAAACGTTATTTATTATGGGAGTCAATGGAGAGAAAGACAGGATTTGGCATGGCTGTTAGTCTCCCCGTTCAAATTTTGTGCACACCACGCCTGTCAAAGTCACATTTTATGAATCACAAAACCTATGTCTATATTCTGACCAAAAATGATCTGTCTACCTTTTACGGTTTGGCCGTGAGGTCGAGTTACAAATAAAAATTATGATCATTTTTTTAAAGTCTCTCGCACTCTGATCAATTAGAACCGCACTGAAGATTTGACAAAAAAGTGATTTCCAGTCCTCGCTTGAGCGCTCATATCTTGAAAAGTGTACATTTTAGGAAAAAACAGTCCGGGGTTTAGAGAGAGAAGAGAAGTTTTCCTCCGTTTTGAAGTTTGAATGACCTTTCTACGTGCAAGTATGAGAAAGATAGGTGACTCAGAAAAAAGGTGATTTTTTTTTTTTTAACCTCATCCCACACACAGTGTGAAATGCTGCCCCATACAAATACATGGTCCCCATTAGTTTGGAAATTTGGAAATGTTTTTGCACTTCGTGCAAAAACTATTCGTGCCATCGTTCTGAAAATCCACAGGAATGTAGTTAAATTCAGGGCCTACAACTTTCTAAATCGGTTCAGAATTTTTCGAGTAACGGTATGCGAGTGGTGAGGCCCCAAAGTTCACGCAATGCGTTCCGGATGGGGCAAAAAGCGCACGTTTGTGCACGTTGCGCAAAAACGTGCACGCCAATCGCTTATAAAAGTCATACCAATTGATTCCCGATTAAGGCGCACGTTTCTACGTTTTTACTTTTTGAGTTTTCTCAAAGCTGCGCAACTAGTTACGCGCCGAAGTTTATACGGAAGAATATGGAATAATAATAAATAAACTAGACAAAATTCCCGGGAAATTTTGAAGTGCCACGGACTACTGCCGGATGATCGCGGGATGCACCCATGAAGGTCAAGGACTCGATACTTGGTCATTTGACACCACCCATGACTCTCTATGTCAAACCATTCAAAAGATATTGGACTATAACGTATCGGCCAATCAGAAGAAGGGGCGTGGCTAATTTGCACCAATGAGGGTCAGGGACTCGATACTTAGTCATTTGACACCACCCATGTCTCTGTATGTCAAACCATTCAAAAGATATTGGACTTTAACGTATCGGCCAATCAGAAGAAGGGGCGTGGCTAATTTGCACCAATGAGGGTCAGGGACTCGATACTTGGTCATTTGACACCACCCATGTCTCTGTATGTCAAACCATTCAAAAGATATTGGACTATAACGTATCGGCCAATCAGAAGAAGGGGCGTGGCTAATTTGCACCAATGAGGGTGAGGGACTCCATACTTAGTCATTTGACACCACCCATGTCTCTGTATGTCAAACCATTCAAAAGATATTGGACTTTAACGTATCAGCCAATCAGAAGAAGGGGAGGGGCTAATTTGCACCAATGAGGGTCAGGGACTCGATACTTAGTCATTTGACACCACCCATGTCTCTGTATGTCAAACCATTCAAAAGATATTGGACTTTAACGTATCAGCCAATCAGAAGAAGGGGCGTGGCTAATTTGAACCAATGAGGGTCAGGGACTCGATACTTAGTCATTTGACACCACCCATGTCTCTGTATGTCAAACCATTCAAAAGATATTGGACTATAACGTATCGGCCAATCAGAAGAAGGGGCGGGGCTAATTTGCACCAATGAGGGTCAGGGACTCGATACTTAGTCATTTGACACCACCCATGTCTCTGTATGTCAAACCATTCAAAAGATATTGGACTTTAACGTATCAGCCAATCAGAAGAAGGGGCGGGGCTAATTTGCACCAATGAGTGTCAGGGGCTCGATACTTAGTCATTTGATACCACCCGTGAGTCTCTATGTCAAACCATTCAAAAGATATTGGACTATAACGTATCGGCCAATCAGAAGAAGGGGCGGGGCTAATATGTATATATAATATACAAATGTAAATATTTATATGTATAATAATAATAATATACATATATATCCCATGAACCTGTCCCCAGCAGGACTGGGGATCATGTAAGGTCAAAAGGTCAGGGTTCAGATTCCTCCATTATCCAAGGTAAAGTATTATGAAGTCTGCATTGAGTGGGTCATGTGACTAGTTCTGGGTCACATGACCCGGAAGTATGGTAGTGTATATTGTATTGGAATGACTCAGCTAGTTCTTCGGATTTGACAAGCCTCAAATAACTTCACCTTGTAATCAAACTGTAGCTCCTAGCAGAAAAACAAAGACATCGTGAGAGAGACAGAACCCGGAAGATTCTGACAATCTTAATTTTATTCAGATATTCCTTAAAATGTGTTAGTAACGGCAATTCGAAAACAAAAATGAGATTTTTTTGAAGAAAACGTTATTTATTATGGGAGTCAATGGAGAGAAAGACAGGATTTGGCATGGCTGTTAGTCTCCCCGTTCAAATTTTGTGCACACCACACCTGTCAAAGTCACATTTTATGAATCACAAAACCTATGTCTATATTCTGACCAAAAATGATCTGTCTACCTTTTACGGTTTGGCCGTGAGGTCGAGTTACAAATAAAAATTATGATCATTTTTTTAAAGTCTCTCGCACTCTGATCAATTAGAACCGCACTGAAGATTTGACAAAAAAGTGATTTCCAGTCCTCGCTTGAGCGCTCATATCTTGAAAAGTGTACATTTTAGGAAAAAACAGTCCGGGGTTTAGAGAGAGAAGAGAAGTTTTCCTCCGTTTTGAAGTTTGAATGACCTTTCTACGTGCAAGTATGAGAAAGATAGGTGACTCAGAAAAAAGGTGATTTTTTTTTTTTTAACCTCATCCCACACACAGTGTGAAATGCTGCCCCATACAAATACATGGTCCCCATTAGTTTGGAAATTTGGAAATGTTTTTGCACTTCGTGCAAAAACTATTCGTGCCATCGTTCTGAAAATCCACAGGAATGTAGTTAAATTCAGGGCCTACAACTTTCTAAATCGGTTCATAATTTTTCGAGTAACGGTGTGCGAGTGGTGAGGCCCCAAAGTTGACGCAATGCGTTCCGGATGGGGCAAAAAGTGCACGTTTGTGCACGTTGCGCAAAAACGTGCACGCCAATCGCTAATAAAAGTCATACCAATCGATTCCCGATTAAGGCGCACGTTTCTACGTTTTTACTTTTTGAGTTTTCTCAAAGCTGCGCAACTAGTTACGCGCCGAAGTTTATACGGAAGAATATGGAATAATAATAATAAACTAGACAAAATTCCCGGGAAATTTTGAAGTGCCACGGACTACTGCCGGATGATCGCGGGGCTTTTTTTTTTCATTTGCACCAATGAAGGTCAAGGACCTGATACTGAGTCCTATGACACCACCCATGACTCTGTATGTCAAACCATTCAAAAGATATTGGACTATAACGTATCGGCCAATCAGAAGAAGGGGCGGGGCTAATTTGCACCCATGAAGGTCAAGGACTCGATACTGAGTCATATGACACCACCCATGACTCTGTAGGTCAAACCATTTAAAAGATATTGGACTATAACGTATCGGCCAATCAGAAGAAAGGGCGGGGCTAATTTGCACCAATGAGGGTCAGGGACTTGATACTTAGTCATATGACACCACCCATGAATCTTTATGTCAAACCATTCAAAAGATATTGGACTTTAATGCATCGGCCAATCAGAAGAAGGGGCGGGGCTAATTTGCACCAATGAAGGTCAAGGACTCGAGACTGAGTAATATGACATAACCCATGACGCTCTATGTCAAACCATTAAAAAGATATTGGACTATAACGTATCGGCCAATCAGAAGAAGGGGCGGGGCTAATTTGCACCAATGAGGGTCAGGGACTCGATACTTAGTCATTTGACACCACCCATGACTCTCTATGTCAAACCATTCAAAAGATATTGGACTATAACGTATCGGCCAATCAGAAGAAGGGGCGGGGCTAATTTGCACCAATGAGGGTCAGGGACTCGATACTTAGTCATTTGACACCACCCATGAATCTCTATGTCAAACCATTCAAAAGATATTGGACTATAACGTATCGGCCAATCAGAAGAAGGGGCGGGGCTAATTTGCACCAATGAGGGTCAGGGACTTGATACTTAGTCATTTGACACCACCCATTACTCTGTATGTCAAACCATTCAAAAGATATTGGACTATAACGTATCGGCCAATCAGAAGAAGGGGCGGGGCTAATTTGTATATATAATATACAAATGTAAATATTTATATGTATAATAATAATAATATACATATATATCCAATGAACCTGTTCCCAGCAGGACTGGGGATCATGTAAGGTCAAAAGGTCAGGGTTTAGATTCCTCCATTTTCCAGGTTATATTACATGAAGTCTGTAATGACTGTGTCATGTGACCAGGTCTGGGTCAGTCTAATCAGCACAGCTGTGCTCTGGTTGTTAGGGGCAACAAGAACCTGATACAGAGGGAGCGGGAATGACAGCTAGATTTTCGGTTGTGACAAACCTCAAATCACTCCACTTTGCGGTCAAACCGTAGCTCTTAGCAGAAAAATGAAAACATCGTGAGAGACGGAGAACCCAGAACATTCTGTCAATCTTATTTTCATTCAGATATTCCTTAAAATGTGTTAGTAACGGCAATTCGAAAACAAAAATGAGATTTTTTTTAAGAAAACGTTCTTTAACATTAGAGTCAATGGAGAGCGAGACAGGAATTGGCATGGCTGTTGGCCCCCCCGTTCAAATTTTGTGCACACCACGCCTGTCAAAGTCACATTATTTGAATCTCAACATCTATGTCTACATTCTGACCAAAAATTATCTTTCTAGCTTTTACGGTTTGCCCGTGAGCTCGAGTTACAAATAAAAATTATGTTCATTTTTTCAAAGTCTCTTCCACTCTAATCAATTAGAACCGCACTGAAGATTTGACAAAAAAGTGATTTCCAGTCCTCGCTTGAGCGCTCATATCTCGAAAAGTGTACATCTTAGGAAAAAACAGTCTGGGGTTTAGAGAGAGAAGAGAAGTTTTCCTCCGTTTTGAAGTTTGAATGACGTTTCTACGTGCAAGTATGAGAAAGATAGGTGACTCAGGAAAAAGGTGATATTTTTTTTTTTTAACCTCCTCCCACCCACAGTGTGAAATGCTGCCCCATACAAATACATGGTCCCCATTAGTTTGGAAATTTGGAAATGTTTTTGCACTTCGTGCAAAAACTATTTGTGCCATCGCTCTGAAAATCCACAGGACTGTAGTTAAATTCAGGGTCTACAACTTTCTAAATCGGTTCATAATTTTTGGAGTAACGGTGTGCGAGTGGTGAGGCCCCAAACTTCTCGCAATGCGTTCCGGATGGGGCAAAAAGCGCACGTTTGTGCACTTTGCGCAAAAACGTGCACGCCAATCGCTTATAAAAGTCATACCAATCGATTCCCGATTAAGGCGCACGTTTCTACGTTTTTACTTTTCGCGTTTTCTCAAAGCTGTGGGACTAGTTACGCGCCAAAGTTTTTACGGAAGAATCTATAATAATAAGCCTGAGCAATAGTATGAGTGCCTCGTGCTGCGCACTAGGCACTCCTCCTCCATTGAGCTTGCGCAGCTCAATGGAGGAGGAGTGCCACGTGGCGCAGCCGTGGCACTAATAATAAGCCTGAGCAATAGTAAGAGTGCCTCGTGCTGCGCACGAGGCACTCCTCCTCCATTGCGCAGCTCAATGGAGGAGGAGTGCCACGTGGCGCAGCCGTGGCACTAACTAGACCAAAATTCCCGGGAAATTTTGAAGTGCCACGGACTACTGCCGGATGATCGCGGGATGCACCCATGAAGGTCAAGGACTCGATACTTAGTCATTTGACACCACCCATGACTCTCTATGTCAAACCATTCAAAAGATATTGGACTATAACGTATCGGCCAATCAGAAGAAGGGGCGTGGCTAATTTGCACCAATGAGGGTCAGGGACTCGATACTTAGTCATTTGACACCACCCATGTCTCTGTATGTCAAACCATTCAAAAGATATTGGACTTTAACGTATCAGCCAATCAGAAGAAGGGGCGTGGCTAATTTGCACCAATGAGGGTCAGGGACTCGATACTTGGTCATTTGACACCACCCATGTCTCTGTATGTCAAACCATTCAAAAGATATTGGACTATAACGTATCGGCCAATCAGAAGAAGGGGCGTGGCTAATTTGCACCAATGAGGGTCAGGGACTCCATACTTAGTCATTTGACACCACCCATGTCTCTGTATGTCAAACCATTCAAAAGATATTGGACTTTAACGTATCAGCCAATCAGAAGAAGGGGCGGGGCTAATTTGCACCTCTGAGGGTCAGGGACTCGATACTTAGTCATTTGACACCACCCATGTCTCTGTATGTCAAACCATTCAAAATATATTGGACTTTAACGTATCAGCCAATCAGAAGAAGGGGCGTGGCTAATTTGCACCAATGAGGGTCAGGGACTCGATACTTAGTCATTTGACACCACCCATGTCTCTGTATGTCAAACCATTCAAAAGATATTGGACTATAACGTATCGGCCAATCAGAAGAAGGGGCGTGGCTAATTTGCACCAATGAGGGTCAGGGACTCGATACTTAGTCATTTGACACCACCCATGTCTCTGTATGTCAAACCATTCAAAAGATATTGGACTTTGACGTATCAGCCAATCAGAAGAAGGGGCGGGGCTAATTTGCACCAATGAGGGTCAGGGGCTCGATACTTAGTCATTTGATACCACCCGTGAGTCTCTATGTCAAACCATTCAAAAGATATTGGACTATAACGTATCGGCCAATCAGAAGAAGGGGCGGGGCTAATATGTATATATAATATACAAATGTAAATATTTATATGTATAATAATATACATATATATCCCATGAACCTGTCCCCAGCAGGACTGGGGATCATGTAAGGTCAAAAGGTCAGGGTTCAGATTCCTCCATTATCCAAGGTAAAGTATTATGAAGTCTGCATTGAGTGGGTCATGTGACTAGTTCTGGGTCACATGACCCGGAAGTATGGTAGTGTATATTGTATTGGAATGACTCAGCTAGTTCTTCGGATTTGACAAGCCTCAAATAACTTCACCTTGTAATCAAACTGTAGCTCCTAGCAGAAAAACAAAGACATCGTGAGAGAGACAGAACCCGGAAGATTCTGACAATCTTAATTTTATTCAGATATTCCTTAAAATGTGTTAGTAACGGCAATTCGAAAACAAAAATGAGATTTTTTTGAAGAAAACTTATTTTAACATTAGACTTAATGGAGACAGAGGCAGGATTTGGCGTGACTCTTGGCTCCCCCGTTCAAATTTTGTGCACACCACGCCTGTCAAAGTCACATTATTTGAATCTCAACATCTATGTCTACATTCTGACCAAAGATTATCTTTCTAGCTTTTACGGTTCGGCCGTGAGCTCAAGTTACAAATAAAAATTATGGTCATTTTTTCAAAGTCTCTCGCACTCTGATCAATTAGAACCGCACTGAAGATTTGACAAAAAAGTGATTTCCAGTCCTCGCTTGAGGGCTCATATCTTGAAAAGTGTACATTTTAGGAAAAAACAGTCTGGGGTTTAGAGAGAGAAGAGAAGTTTTCCTCCGTTTTGAAGTTTGAATGACGTTTCTACGTGCAAGTATGAGAAAGATAGGTGACTCAGAAAAAAGGTGATTTTTTTTTTTTTTAACCTTCACCGGACATTTTACACCCACAGTGTGAAATGCTGCCCCATACAAATACATGGGAAAATCTTCCCCATTAGTTTGGAAATTTGGAAATGTTTTTGCACTTCGTGCAAAAACTATTCGTGCCATCGTTCTGAAAATCCAGAGGACTGTAGTTAAATTCAGGGCCTACAACTTTCTAAATCGGTTCAGAATTTTTCGAGTAACGGTATGCGAGTGGTGAGGCCCCAAAGTTCACGCAATGCGTTCCGGATGGGGCAAAAAGTGCACGTTTGTGCACGTTGCGCAAAAACGTGCACGCCAATCGCTTATAAAAGTCATACCAATTGATTCCCGATTAAGTCGCACGTTTCTACGTTTTTACTTTTTGAGTTTTCTCAAAGCTGCGCAACTAGTTACGCGCCGAAGTTTATACGGAAGAATATGGAATAATAATAAATAAACTAGACCAAAATTCCCGGGAAATTTTGAAGTGCCACGGACTACTGCCGGATGATCGCGATTTGGCAGCTACCTTGGGGGACTCCACAGTCCAATGACTTACTATGCGATAAGGCACCGTTAAAATAAACTTTTTGTGACCTTTCAGACAAATAGCTCTTAAACCATTGAATTGCAGAAAAATTAAAACCATAATTAATGAGTTTAGAAATTAAAATGTCATGCTCAATCACATCAAAGGCAGCACTGAAGTCAAGCAATACTGTTCCCACAAGCATCGAGTCATCAATTGATGTTAACCAGTTATTGGACATCTGTGTCATTGCAGTGCAGGTGGAGTGGCCAGACCTATAAGCATGTTGGAATATTGTTGTTAAATCATTGTAAGAAAAGTAATCTTGTACTTGCTTGAATACTATCATCTCCAATAATTTACTGAGAACAGGTAAAATACTTATAGGCCTACTATTTGGACCGCATAAAGTTGATTTTGTATATTTGGGTAAAGGAATGATCTAACCCTCCTTCCAAAGTTTAGGACACACACCACTAATCAGACACCTGTTGAACATGTGACAGAGAAGCTTCGAAATTACCGCAGCAGATGATCTCAATAGCCTATTGTCCAAGTTGTCCATTCCAGCAGACCCACCAACAGTCAAAGATTTCAGCAGCAATTCCACCCGCAAAACACTGACCAGATGACATTCAAAATGACATAACTTGTTTTTCATAATTAATTTTTTTATCAGCTCATCTGAGTTAGTATCAACAGTACAATGCATTTTCTCTCTGAGTTTAGAACCCTTGTTAACAAAATAATCCTTGAAATAATTTGCAATCTGAGTTGGCTTATTTAAATAAACTCCATTCAGTTCAACAAAAGAGGTACAGGTAGATTTTTTCCCCATAATTTCATTAAGTACATTCCATAATTTCTTACTGTCCGTACCACTGTCAGAAATTCTTTTCTGATAGAAGTTTTTTCTTTTTGACTCTGTTCACTTTGGTCACATGATGCCTTTGTATACAATAAAGTTTTCTGTCCACAAGAGAACAGCAACCTTCTTAGTCCTTTGAGCCATTAAACTCTTTAATTCAGAATCAATCCAAGGAGCACTTTTGGCTTTAACTGTAAACTTTTTTAACGGAGCATGACTGTTAACAACTCTCAATAGCACATACTTAATGTTATCCAGCTCAGTGAGAAAATTATCCTCATTGAATGTCTTATAAGTTCTTTTTACCATAATATTGGGACAGGCTTTAGGACGCTTTGTTCTCCTGGAGACAGCCACAGTTATGGTCACTAAACTGGTACAAAAACAGGTGTGGAGCACATATCAGGGGTATTAGTGAAAATATGATGGATACATTTTGATGTTGGAGATCTAGCAGTGTTAATAGAAATTCTTGTAGGTTGATAAATTAATTGGGATAAACCACACATATCAGTCATATATTTAAGCTTGTTCTTGAGAGCACACTCATCAGATAGCCAATCAATGTTCAGATCACCCATCCAGTGCATCTCTCAGTTTTCTTCAGTCACTTTATCTAGCATATTACATAATGCATTTAAATATTCTATCCTGACACTAGGTGGCCTGTAACAACATCCAACAAGTATTGGTTTTAAATAGGGGAGATGTACCTGCAGCCATAACACTTCAACATCATCAACCATCAAGTCATGTCTCAATTTAACAGGATAATGGTCATGTATTAGAATGGCCACACCTCCAAACCTATTTCTATCATGTCTATAAATTGAATAGCCACTTATAGAAACTTCTGAATTGTTTATAAAACTGTCCAGGAGGTTTCAAAAATTGCAAGAATATCTATATTGTTCAATTGCAAAAATAAAGAAAGGTCTTGGATTTTATTCCTCAAACTACATGTTAATATGTGCAAGGACTAAGCCTGAGGGTAGTTTGTTTATACCAGTCATCTTATCACATACCTCAAGTTGTTAAATCATCATCACATTCATCAGACATATTGATCCAGCTCTGAAAGTTCATGGATAAGCAGTGTATTTGCAACCTCTGGGTTTCCATTAAGCTTAATGTAGATCTTACAGGTGGCAGTCCAGGTGGCTTGTATTTTGTTATCCTTCCTCAGAACACGTGCTTGGCGGGCAATGTAGGCGTTTCTCCTCGTCAGGTGATCATTTAGATATACACTAGAGCACTTCAGCTTCCGGCCTTGCTTCAGGACATCCACCTTTCGTTTTCTGAGGATTGTGTGTGTGTTTCCCTGAAGAGTTCATGCACACCTATGGACGTGTGTGTGTGTGTGTGTGTGTGTGTGTGTGTGTGTCAGAGAGAGTAGAGCTAGTGAGTGTGTGTCTGTGTTTGAGTGACTGAATGAGTGAGTCTATGCATGTACTCTGCATGTAGAGTAAAAACTGTGGGAGTATGATGATAATGTATGGAAGAAAGTGGAAAAATCTTGAAGGCTTGGAGCTTGAAGTGAGCGATGACATCATTGCACATGTGCGTGTGTCTGTATGTGTGTGTCCATTTGCCCAGATGATAATCATATGGTCAAACAACAGTTAATCCAATACATTTAGAAATTAAATTATATAATAATCATCAATAACACCTCTATTATATGGAACACCAGGACAAAACCAGTACTGTACAAACATGTTGTTTATTAAATGTCAAATATTCAACAAAGTAAACAACTCTGATTCAAGTAAATTGTTCTGCATAACATTTTACATATGTCTTTAAGTAGTATATGGTTTTACACAATATTAATCTTGAAGTGAATTAAGCTTAAGATAATATTTCAAAAATATAAAAATTATGCAAGAATGAAATTACAGATGCATTCAAAATTGTATGGGTGCAGACAAGATCATTGTGCTAATAATACAATTGTAATTTAGATCATCAAAAGGTAAGTAATAATCATGTGGACAACATTCATTAAGAACATAAAGATAAAACAATATAATGCAGTTAAGTGTATGATCATAAAAACATGTCGAGAATTAAATTTTGAGAGAATTGAAGCCTTACAATGCAGAACAAAAGAATAGAGAAGTCTGGGTCAATCTACCATGATTTGTCAGACCAAGAGCCTCTCATTAAAATATCAAAAACTGAACTGTTATTGTGACAATTAAAGTTGCAAATATGGACAATAGACTTCCATTCACAACAGATGTGAGGACAAAATAAGTCCTGAGTCCTTTACAAGGATTGAGACTCACAGAGGTCAAAGGTCCACATCAAAACCAGTGAGGATCCCTCTGTCTGATGGGCATTCATGTGGCAGCAGAATGTCTTTGGACAGTGCAGAGCAGTGGTCATCTTCCTCTTTCCTGAATACACAAAAGCAGAGATATCAGCACAACATACATCATAGTTATTTCTGAATTTAAATTCAGTATACAAATTAGCCTTACAATTGCTCACACACCAGGACAATAGAAAATCTTACCTCTGTGTGGTTGCTGCATCAATAGAGTTGTCTCCAGAGCTGCTGTTGTCACTTGGTCTGCTACCTGGATCTGTTGTAGCCCTGATTTGGAAACAAAGAAATAATCAATAAGTTGTAGTTTTCAAAGCAAGTGAATCATCAAGAAGAAAGCTGCATACATTGGCAGAGCATCTGGCTGATGAGCACCTGCCTGAGACACATTGAACTGCTGCTGTGGCCCCTTGGACACATGTTGGACCGTCTAGGAAGTCTCGCTGATGCAGCAGAGTGCTGCTACATTGCTGCAGCTCTTCCCATGACCAACCGCAGGTCATCCATGGCTCTACTGGCTCCTGCTGCTCCTGGACCCTTCCTGTAGCCAGCCCAGGTATGCCTGATCCTGGCTGTACACCAAAGGAGAATGAAAACAACTTTATACATGTGTGTTGAAAAGTTTTTTTAACATAAGATTAAAAAACTTCAAAGAAATGTGAGCATTGAAAAGTCAAATCAAACTAACATCTAACAGTATACTCACCTCTGTCTGTAAGTGCACCTTGCCTGCATCCTCAGTGGCTCTGTAAGTACAACTGACAACATTACACCTGCAGGGGGACTATTCACCCATAGCTGGGACAGCGGTTGACAGGCACCAGGGTTTATCCACACAGTGGTGGCCCTGACGCCGTGTCTCTGGGGCCCGCTGCTGCTCCGAGATCCCCTGCAGTTTAGCCTGGGACCGTGAGGTACCCAGTTTCCGTGTGTGGCCCCGGGGAGGCACTGCAGGAGTCTTGGTAGTGGAGAGGCTTTGTACTGGCAGGAGGAAGCTAACTAAGTCAGCTTCTTCTTTTCACCCTCCATTCAGAAGGCTAGCCAGCGGCAGAAGCAGTGAGCAGAGAGCAGCACAATGCAGCAACATGCACTAGCTCCAAGCACCACACTACTGCACTAGACGCTTCACACATACCCTGTGTTAGCACACAGCAGTGTGTGCTAACACACACACACAGACGCACACACACACACACACACACACACACACGCGCGCAGACAGACGCACACGCAGACAAACACAGATGACAGACATACACAAAAACAGATAAACAGAGAGGGGGTGCTAGAGAGGGAAAGGTGGGGAAGGAAGAGAGAAGGGGAGGGAATGACAAGGATGTGGATGAAAATACTTACCGTATACCTACCGAATACCTACCATTTCATCTGGGCTGGGCACCTTTTCCGAATTAAACAACATACCTACAAGGGCTCTTTTCCACAATAAAAGACCACAAGAGGAAACCTTTCTCAACCCAAAACCACCATGAGTTGGACCCCAGGCCATATTCACCATAAGCATCCAGATACCAAAAGAAAATAACACAATGAACCACAAGAACTACCCTAACAACAACTACCCTAACAACAACAACAGGCCATCTTGCTCAACCCCAACCACCATCAACAACAAGCTGTGAACTCTGCCAAAGAGTACTTCACAGATGACTTGGACCCGAGGCCACATTCCCCACAGGCATCCAGACACAACACCACTAAAGCAAAACCACTTCACTCAGAAGACAAGCCTCCCGCTTCTGGCGAAGTCAAAACACAGTACACCGGATCGTGATAACTGTGATACGATTGCAGCACACCTGATTGAAGGCAACATTGTGGTTGCGATATGTAAATATGATCAATCAGTGTCCGCTTTTCGGTCGTTGCAGCGGAAACAAGCTGGCTATAGCCTCTGGACCGAAACAACTCCCATATGGCTTTCTTCCCTTTGGAGAGCAAGTCTTCATTGAAGTCTCCACAAACCACTACAGGCTGGCAACCCATCATCTCTAAAGTGTCCAAGAGGCTTTGCATGTTTGCAAGAAACACGTCAAGTTGGATATTTGGTGGTCTGTACACAGTGGCTATCAATGCTCTGACAGGACCCTCAACCTTGACGACGGCGAATTCAAGGTCGGGCACATTTTGAATGTACCGTCGGGCCTCTGCTTGTAGACAGCTCCTGTAGTACACTGCAACTCCACCTCCATCTTTCATAGCCATATCCGCTCTGTTAGAATATGAGACATTTCTGTTGCGCGCAAACATCTCATATCCCTCCAGCTGGAAGTCTGGAGAAACAAATGATCCCGACAGATGGGATTCGGTGATGCACAGGACATCAGCAAGTCTGAATTCATGGTGGGACCTGATGTCCTCCATGTGCGACGGAAGTCCTTGACAATTGTGATGGACTATTGTCAAAGTTGGACCAGTGTGGTCTGCGGTCTTGACAAAGTGCAAAAGCGGTCTTGCACTCTCGAATGAGGCGTGACTCATAGTCTCCATCGATGTGGTGATTTTAGGATTCGCATAGATCTTCTTTTCTTCAAAGTCTCTGATCCATAGTCCTTGAAGTGAGGTCGTCCGGCTCAGGGCGACATAGGCCATTCCGGGTTCAAAAATGTGCTTCAAGGACACCACAGCAGACTGCACAGTCATGCCTTGCACTTTATGAGCTGTACAGCCGAAGGCCAGCTTCATCGGGAACTGCCGTCGAACCATCCCCCTTATGCTCGTGCTTTCCTCGAACCTTTCCACGTACACCAAGTTATCCTCCGCCCCTTGAATCCTCTTGCGGAATTTCTGGCCTGCCGTGGGATTATCCAATTCGAGTCCAATGAGCTTGACCACAGTCAGTCCGTCTTCGGTGGTGGTGACAATGTTGGCAATTGTTCCAAAAGTGCCATTTACAATCCCGTCCTCAATATCGAGATTCCTGATCACCATGACTCGTGCTCCTTGAGCCGCTTGCAGGTTGTCAGGTAAATCCCTTTTATTGCCTTTAAAGGAATCATACGCAGGTTTCATTTCTCCAGTTCGCAGATCTTTTCTAAAGTCTTGCGCTGGAATCTCTACAACTTGCAACTTTAAGGAAGTTAAAATTGCAGCGTTGTGCTCGTCAACCTCTTTGTTGGTGGCAAAGATATGAAGGGCGTCTGTCGGACAATCTCCGGCCTCCACAACGGCCTGAGCGAGCAGAGCTTCGTCATCCGCGCTGAGCGGATCCTCCTTATTCCTGGTTCTAATCCTGTTCAAGAGCTCGGCAAAAGTGCGATCATCTTTCTGCCGCATTATCTCTGTCAGATTGACCAGCTTGAAATCTTGCCAGAGGTCGAGCACATCATCCTCAAAAACGCATAGCGGTTTGCCTTTACCAAGGGGCGGCAGTTGGTAAAAGTCGCCAACTGCAAGGACAGACATCCCTCCAAATGGTCTCCTGTTTCCTCTGATCTGCTGAAATCTCCAGTGGACATAGGAAAACAGATCCTTAGAGACCATGGATATCTCATCAATAATCAAGATCTCCGCATTGGACAGTGTTACCCTCACTTCGTCCAGTGTGTTTCCGAGACCTTGATACAGAGGTTTCAGGCTTCTCGGCAGCTTCAGCAGTGAGTGCAGTGTTTTGCCAGAGATATTGAAAGCGGCGGTGCCAGTAAACGCCGCCAACAGCACTGAAGGCTTAGACATGTCACCTTCATTGCGTAACCTGGGAAGTTGGCGCAGAATCTTGGTGGCCTCCTGATAAACACACTTGATCACATGGGACTTGCCACAACCGGCTCCCCCAGAGATGAAGTAAAAAAAGGGTTCAGGATCCTGACCCCAGACGCGTTTCAAACACCATTCGCGTATGGCGTAGAAGGCGGACGCCTGCATCTCATTGAGGCTTCGAAACATGTTCCTCACAAAGTCGGGGCTCAATTCCGGCGCCTGGATTGCTGGCATGGCTCCACTGCTCTCACCTTGAAGCTGAAAATCTGGAAGCTGCTCCTGTTCCTCCTCGCCAGGGTTTATGGCTTCTCGCTGAGCGACACACTCTAAACGATCCACCTCAACCTCTGGTGCAAAACTATTCCACGCGTTGCGGATGGGTCCCTCCTTTCGAAACCGTTCGAGGGCTTTGTCGATTTTCCTACCCTCTCCTTCGTAGCGCCTTCTATTGAAGTTGACGTACTTTTTCACAGGCAATCGGCCCGGACGCCGACCACTTTTATAAAACGCTTCGTAGGTCGGGTAGCGTTCCGGCTTCAGATCAGCATCCTCTCTGTGTGGCCAGTACAGTTTTAGGAGCCGTCTGTAATACTTTTCCGGATCTTTCTTCTCTGAGAAACGAGTAAACCGGATGACGGCAGGTTTTCCCGAAGTCCTCTTCTGGATACACCCGTGGTCGTTCTGGAGGGGAATGGCAGTAGCCGATTGACGTTGCTGACCGTAGAGGACCCTGTAATTGGATGTGAAGTCAGCCAGACACATGTCTCGAAACTCGCCTGTATCAGGCCTCTGCATGTATTTTTCCGGCAATCCTGCCATCCAAACGTCCTCTTCATCTGCGGCCATGTTCTGCAGCCTGCTCATCGGAAGACTCATTCTCATACCGTCGTCCTCCGTCTGTATAAAAATTACAGAACGCGAGCACTTTTTCAGCGGTAGGCTGCATACCCGTGCCACAGACTCCTGAGCGCTAACCTCTCGGTGTTTAGCATACGCCTGCATAATCTGCTTCATCTCATCCTGTTTATTAACGCCAGATTTCCGTACATCACGGATGACAGAGTCAAGGAATTCAGTCATCTCGTGCTCTGGCTTGGAGACGTACGACATCATATACATGATGCAACTGAAATCGTCAATGACATACTGGATGTCCATGTTGGCGTTCCATGCTCGCAACAGGTCAGGGTTGTATCCATTCACCCAGCAGTCCTTGGGGTCACGCTTATTGTACACCACCATTCCACTGGTGAGGGATCTGACACTGTGCGAGTACTCTTCAGGATGCAAGTCACATTTTTGCAACAACTCT
Source organism: Cololabis saira (assembly GCF_033807715.1). NCBI lineage: Eukaryota > Metazoa > Chordata > Actinopteri > Beloniformes > Belonidae > Cololabis > Cololabis saira. The sequence continues at coordinate 5,726 of NW_026906273.1, read as the reverse complement.
GCCAAGTCCTTGAAAGAGGCATTTGGGTCCATTAGAAGATCTCTCACCGGCTTCAGCTTTTCCTTAGCCATCTGTTGCTGCTTTGAGAGGAATTTTTTGCTCTTCTTGGACTTCTTCTGACTCTTCTTGGAATCCTTGGACTTTTCCCCACATTTTTTATGCCCGCCAACATCGTTTTGTCCACAGTCTTGGTCTTTCTGGGCATCGTCTTTCTTGACATCTTCATCATCACCATCATCAACAGCCCCCCAAGGTGTGCAGCCAATGATCGTTTGATCCATGGGCAGTTTTGGAAAACCAAATCTGCACGATACATTGCCTTTCCTGCATGTTTTGGAGTGGTTGCGGCTGTGAACCTGAACCTCAGACACTATTTTGTGGAGCTCGGGGTCCGTGTCCACATCAGGCATCCGACAGCATATATAGCGGTCAATGAATTGGATGACATCCTTGCAGCACTCAGGATCCTCAATCTCTGGTGCATCTTTGATCCACACCAGCATATGGATATGTGGACTACCTCTGGCTTGAAATTCCACCCGATAAAAGTAGTCCTCCACTGGACCGATGGGCTGTGCAGGTGACAGGAGCAGATCTGTCATGAGCGCATCCACTCGCTTCTCAAACAAGCGCATCACCGTCACAGGGTTACTGCGGAGAATCTCACACTTCTCATTCCAGTCCAGCTCTGAGAAGTCCCCTTGCTCACCTTGTTGAGCTTTGATAATGTCAATAACCTCCGGCCATCTCATTTCGGCGGCAGAAAACGTTAGGAAAAACGTTGGCTTGCCCAACTGTCTGACCATGGCGAAAAGATCTCGCAGCGTTTTCTCCCAATACGCTGGAGTGCCTCGGAGGGGTTGCATGAAACGGGTTGCATCCCTATTTTGGATGAGTTGTTCCAGCTCCTCTTTGTCCTGAATCATCTTATTGGAAATTGTCCTCCCATCTTTGGTGAATTTCTTCCCCTTGCGTGTTTGGATGGACATGCTGTTCCTAGCGATGTGCGTTTCCGTCACAAACTGGGAAAAGAACAGATAACTCTGGTCCCTCGCAAAGCGGGCATCCACAGAGAAGAGCCTTGAATTGAAGTACACACTTGGGGACAGATGGATTATTCTGCCCTCATCCAAGGTGTTCTCTCCGGTTGGGAACTGAACAGGAAAGGCCATGGCTTCAAGCTTAGGAATGGCAAAGAAACCGACAGGTTTGTTTCCTTGGGCAGGAGCAATGCTAAATATGCCATCCCCATATGACAGAACCTCCTGTGCTATGTCAAGAGGCTGCATGCACGTGTCCAAGGCCAGACCAGGCCTGAGGTCTTCCTTTTCCTTGTCGTCGTCCACCTCATTGGGCTGCTTTTCACCAGATGTGCCTGCAGCGGGTTCCATGTCTCCTTCCGGATGTCTGGGCTCCTTGAGCTGTGCAGCATCTGGGGCTTCCTGTGGAGCATCTCCCTCTTCGAGACTTTCAAATTCAGCACAGTCATCAATCTCAATGTTGCTGTATTCTGAATGAGTCTCTCGCAGTATCCTTAGCCCTGCTAGCACATTCTTCATGTTAACTGTGTAGAAGTGCTGATAGCCCTTGTACTTGATGTTGCGCTTCAACTTTACTTGCAACAGCTGGGCTTGGGCGCTGGGCCTCGGAAGAGCATTGACTGTGGTTTCCATCTCTGATGGTACACACACAACTGCTCCGTGTACTGCTCTTTGACGTCCTTTGGGCAAGGCAACTATCTTTGCAAATGGTAAGATTTTTGCAATCAATTGCCTTTCCAGCACGTTCAACTGTTCGAGCTCTGGGGGAATGGGTGCAAGCTCCAGGTTGTTGCAAGCTGCCATGGACGGCATTCGTCCTCTGGCCAAGTGGCTGTCACAGGTGTGGCAGATCCACTCCCGCATCCTGTCCTGTGGAACGGTGCATGGGGCTGAGCAATCGGTGTCACAAACGTGGACATACTTACCTGTCAAGCAAGCAGCCACCACGCAAATGTTTTTAATATATTTGGCTCTGTTGCAATGCCTTACCTGATTGGGGAACAGAGCTCTGTGACACACTGTGCAGACATGTGTGGGCCCATGTCTAATTCTTTCCCGAAATACCGATATGGCTTCTACCATCACAGGGTTAACCACAGGCTGTGCAGTTTCCGGGCGGCAGTTTACGATGTCCATGTATTTCCTCTTAATCCTGAGTGCACACTGCAACTTGTGACGAATACGAAGTGCAGCATCTTTAGCGAGTCTATCCTTTTTGTTCTGGATGCAGTGTTGTATATGACGCAGCCTGAACTCTGGGTTGTGGTGATATTTCTCGCTCACGTACTTTTTCTGTTTGATTTTAAAATGAGGATCAGTGCTATACCTCTCGCCTATGTACTTTTTCATTAAACATTTCTGTTTGTTTTTAAAATGAGGATCAGTGCTATACCTCTCGCCTATGTACTTTTTCATTAAACATTTCTGTTTGTTTTTAAAATGAGGATCAGCGCTATACCTCTCGCTAACGTAGTTTTTCTGTTTGTTTTTAAACTGAGGATCAGTGCTATACCTCTCGCTAACGTAGTTTTTCTGTTTGTTTTTAAACTGAGGATCAGTTCTATACCTCTCGCTAACGTAGTTTTTCTTTTTGATTTTAAAATGAGGATCAGTGGTGTATCTCTCCTTCCGGTACTTTTTCATGAAGGTTTTCTGTTTGCTCTGACTATCCAGATCCATCCAACTTCTTTTGATGTAGTACTTCTTTTGTTTTCGATGATAACGGTCTTTCGCGTATTTGGTTTTAATCGCCTGCAGTTTTGTCAGCCTAAATTCCAAACTGCTGACATATTTCTCTCTCTCATACCGCGCTCTATTAGTTGTGCTTGTACCATTGTCTACAGGTGGTACATGTTGCTTTTTGCACTCACTCGATCTACGCATAGCCTTTCTTCGCATCTGTGTTGGGATTTTCGAAAAAACCTTCTCTGTCGTGGGACGTGTTATGTTGACGCGCTGACTCAAGTCCTGATTCTTTGGTTGTCTGAAGTTAGTTGTCTGTGGGATATTGGCTTCCTCTAACAATTGTGCTTCTGGTACAGCCGTTGATGGATTTTTGATGGTCACATCCTCTGACTGTCCAGGCATCTCACTGAGTGTGTGGTCATTTGTAAAGGAAACAGGCATGAACTCATAGCTGCCATAAGGGCCACGGTTTTTAAAAAGCACAAGCAAATGTTTAACCATGTGACTCAATTTAGAGAAGGTCAGCATAATTGCTTTTCCATTACGATGAGGAAAACCTTTGGGAGACCTTGAGTGGGAATCAAAAAACCCGTAGCGTCCGGACCGGTCACGGAACACTGCAATGCACTCAGGAGCGACAATGAGAAACGCAAGGTTGACACCTTGAGAGAGGCTTTTCAGCTGTTCACGAAGGCACAGTCCTCTCCTGCTTCGAGGGCTGCCGTCTACAGCCTTCAAGAAACCAACCCTCAAGTCCGACATGTCCAACTGAACATTGTAGGTATCCGAATCGGTGAAAACCTGTTTCGGCATCTCCTCTATGGTCAAGTGGTTGCTTTTGAACCTTTTGTCCGCCTTCAACTGTTCTTTGATACCTACATAGAGTGCATTCCCCTGTTCAAGCACTCTATCAAGTGAGACCATGTCAAAATCCACCCCCTCCTGGTGGTAGGCGAGAAAGGTCAGAGCCATGCAGGTACACTGGTGATTGCGAGAAAAGGTTCCATACCTCCCATCCTTCTGAGAATGCGACGCCCTCACGGATTGAGTGCGATGGCTCGGACCAACGGCAGGATCCTGAAATCATTTTAAGGAATGTTGTCATTTTTATCATGATGTAACATTTTTCTTTTATGAGTGACGGATCAATCATTATCAATCTCATCATTAATCATAATTCGTTTCATTATCATTGTTAATCTTATATTCTTTAACATACCTTACATGCCTCCAACATATGTAACCAGCAATGGGTGGACAAAGTATTCACATTCTTTACTTAAGTGAAAGTACCAATACAATGATGTAAAATCGCTCCATTACAATTAAAAGTCCTGCATGTCAAATACTGCTTAATTAAAAAGGTACATAAATATTGGTAGCAAAATACACTAAGTATAATAATACACCAGTATTAAAACTAAAACTACCGAGTCCAGTGGTTCAGAACCCTGGGTCAGAAACTGTGTGTGTTTGTGTGTGAGAGAGTGAGTACAGACAGAGGTGCAGCAGTTAAAAGATGTAAATTACCTGGCTGGGACATTTGTGGAAGGTGGACTCCTGGGGCTGGGCAGGGTCAGACGCACCAGGCTCCACCACCACTCTCCTAGGACTGCAAGGCGCTGGCTTGGAGGACACCTCCACGGCTGGTGCCTCCACCTAAAACAATAAATAACTGTGTGAACTGCATTGACAAAATTAAACCATGTATTTTAATACTGTGTTACAATTATTCACTAAATATAACAATAAAATGTTATTGTCTATGGTGTGTCTACTCAAAATACTCAAACAAATCCAAATAAGTATTACTCAAATAAATCAGACAAAATATGACAAACCTGCTGCTTCTCCCGGGTCCTCTTGGAGTCTTGGTGTCTCTCCCGGCGCTCCATCTGATCAAAAAAGTTGATCAATTATTGTTCCTTTAACGTGTATTTTTTCTTTGTCACTTGAATCTGGTATTATCCCACATTTTTTTTTGCTAGTAATAAGATAAATCTTGTCCCACTGGCAGATTTTTTTTACTTATTTCAAGTGAAAATTTACTTGAAACAGGTGAAAATTGTCAAACAAGTTATTTTTCTGGTGTTATTTTTGTGGTAATGACTCTAAATCAAGGGTATTCAACTAAAACATACACACACACACATATATATATACATATATATATACATACATATATATTATTATAATTTTAAATCCTTTGTTTGAACATGGTTAAAAAAAATGTCATTGTCAGCACTTGACTTCTGCAAAATCTTATACCAATGTGGAATAACTTAATGAGAAAAGAAAATATTATATTTTCACGTTAATGTAAATATTTTGCTATTGTTGTACTTCCAGTATTAATTCTTATGTAAATAAATATATTCTATATTATCACACACACACACACACACACACACACACACACACACACACACACACACACACACACACACACACACACACACACACACACACACACACACACACACGTCTCAGAAAATTAAAATATAGCTATAAAGTTCTTTATTTTCTGTTATGCCATTAAAAAAAAATGTCATACATTCTGGATTCATTACAAATCAACTTACTGTAAATATTGCAAGCCTTTTATAATTTTAATATTGCTGATTATGGCTCACAGTTTAAGATTCCCAGAATATTCAAATTTTTTGAGATAGGATATTTGAGTTTTTTAAGCTGTAAGCCATGAACAGCAATATTAAAATAATAAAAGTCTTGTAATATTTCAGTTTATTTGTATTGAATCCAGAATGTATGACATTTTTGTTTTTGTAATTGCATTACAGAAAATCACAATATTCAAATTTTTTCCTGAGACAGTCCTGTAGATTGTCATTAAAACATAAAAAAATGATAATTTGCATATCCCGAGACATTCCTAATAATACTATTTAATATATTCCATACTCCTAAGATATTATTTTTAGATATTTTTATCTAATATTTTACTATAATAATCGTTCTTGCGTTTCCTCATTGTTGTTA